>NW_017155517.1:436790-508329 GCF_001652005.2 Ceratina calcarata
TTCCGGTTTTAGAAGAAAAAGTGAAACTAAAACCCTCATTTTTCGTATCAGCCATTTGTCACAGTGTTAAAATAAACCGATTTAGGACTTTGCATAAAGGTCTTTTTTATTCTAAATCCTGAATTTAGAGGTTTACCTAAGAATTTAGATTTTAATATCATTTAGTTTGACTATGAAAAATCGAGAATTAAAACATTCAATTAAATCGTATTGTACAATTTCATCTGTAACTCTTTTCTTTTCACAAAATCATCATTCTACAAGATATGTATAGTGAACTGATGTTAAGATTTTTAGCTTAGCGTATTAACCAGAGACGACGAGCGAAAGATTCCAGTCTAGACGGAACTACATATACATACATATGTATGTATTAGAAACTTGCGCTTCCTGAAGTGCTTCAAGTCATCGAGCGTACTAAACCCACTTCTGTATATTTATATTTTACTAAGCATGCTTCCGTCTCAAGATGATTCTTCTCCACGAAGGAAAAGATCTATTTGCGATACAACTTTCTGGTTGCTCGACTACCGAATTTTTATTTATTTTAAGAATAGACGATGACGATCTTCAATGTTCTTAAATAAATAAATAAATAAATAAATAATATTCCGAAACGCAACAGGGAGATTACATTTAGATCTACAATTGAGTTACATAATTAATGCGCTATAAGTAAAGATACGCTATGTATAACTAAAGATGGGACGGGTTAATAACCAAGTCAAAGTCACAGTGTAATTTTCTAAACGATAACATTACTGATCTTCCGGCACGTTTATCGAAAATAGATTAGACGCGAGAGAACGTTATCAGGCGCCCTCGGTGAAAGAAGTGTTCGATATACATATAATTGGGAATAATCGCAATTTCCATTACAGACAAACAAACGCGCACACTCACATACGCGCATCGTTCGCCTTTTTCCTCATCTTCTTCTTATTCTACTGGCTTGTTGTCGCCGACAAATGCCCACATCCTCTCGTGCAGAAAGTTAATGCGTTAAACTTCGGTTCGCAAATCCATGCTCGGCACGAACTGACCGGACCGTTCGACTTATGAACGTAGGCGTTACTTGAGGCACGTGCCTCGTACTTACGTATTCTCGTCCATCTTTCGAATACGGTTTCGTCTCACAGACGATTCCACTTACTTCAATGCCAAAACGATACAGCGTGCTCTCGTTTATTACGATGAATCCTCTCGATTCGAGCGTATGATGATGATTATTAAAAACGTGATAGTGTTAGAAATGAAATGAAATTTCAAACACTAATGCTAAATGAGCTGTATTGTATAAAATACTGTTCGTAATGTTAAACGTTCTACAAATTGCTAAATTATAATGTTACAAACTTGTTTAGCTACGCTAAAGACTAGAAACGAATACACATAGGAGATATCGCAACGTAATCTCACGCGTGTCGTTCTTGCGTATGTTTCAGTGCACAAAAGGCTGCGGAGCATGGCAACGAGCACTCGACACGAGCTGCCAGGCAGTCTGCGTTAGTACATTAAAACAGTATATTATAATTACCCTATATACTCCTAATTGCATTAAACAGTAACGTGTTCTCCTTTTAATTGATTCACTGAACACGATGCCCATTGCATCCTAACGTTGGATCGCATTTTTTTTAGAATGGAACACAAGAATTGCTGCTGCCCAAGGAACTGTACTGTGTTCTAGGTTGTCACGACGCGCTGAATCGTTACTTCCAGCAATTGAAAGGTAAGATATGCGCTGTACTTAAAAAGGCGAACGTTCGCTCATGTTCTGTACGCTTGTGGCCATTAGCATATCTCTGAAGCTTTGGTTCACCGTTCGATGACCGTAATCAGCTCGACTAGAAGTTTGCGAATTCTTTCGCGTAACGATCGACCGCGTCTACTCTAAGATGCTCCTCGTCGTAATGATCAAAATTGCTGGTATCCTCCGGCGACGCGCACTTTGGTATAAAGCTCGGTTGTATCTTTTGATGATAAATCTGATTCCAATCGGTCGTTTGGAACCACTTGTGCCCTTTGATGTCCATAATGCCGTTCTTCAAGTTCCCGTACCGCCTAGTAAGGTCCACTTGCAGTATGTTCTTCAATATATCTCTCAGCTCCTCGCCGAAATGATGGGCGAATTTGTATTTACCAGCGACGATCTTCTCGTAAATCCTCATCGGGTCCCGCGAGTAGAACGGCGGATACCCGGCGTTCATCTCATAAATTAAAACGCCGAAGCTCCACCAATCGACGGCTTTTCCGTAGCCCTTCGATAGGATCACCTCCGGCGCTAGGTACTCCGGCGTACCGCACAAGGTCCACGTTCTCCCGTCGATCATTTTACAGAACCCAAAGTCCGTCACTCGGATGTAGCCTGTGTGCTGGATCAGAATGTTCTCCGGCTTCAGATCTCTGTAAACGAGGTTGCAGTGATGTAGGTACTCCAAGGCGAGGGCCACCTGGGCGGCGTAGAACAGCGCCAGGCCCTCGTCGAACTTTCCCATCCGCCGGAGATGCGTGAACATCTCGCCGCCGTTGATGTACGGTAACACCATATACACGTACGAATTGTCCTTGAAACAAAACTCCATGTAGACGACGAAAGGGAATCGCACGCACTGCAGTATCCTTTTCTCGTTGTACGTATGCTCCACTTGCTTCATTTTCACGACTTTCGACTTCTCGAGTACCTTCATTGCGTAGGGGATGGACGTCGGTTTGTACCTGACAAGTATCACTCGTCCGAACGCACCGGTCCCTATTGTCCGAAATCGTTCGAAATCCTTCGCAGTGACGTTGTCGATCTTATTAACCTTCCATCGTTCGAGGAACGTTGACCTCAACTCGTCGAGTATCTTCCTGTACTCGGCGAAGGCTCTTTGACGTTCAACGTCCATTCTGTGCCTGCCTACTCGATGATGCCGATGCTGTAGAGAAAATTCTTTGTTATTTAACGAAAATCATTATATGGGATCGTCTTACCATGAAAAATGCGGTTAATGCCAACTGAAGTTCGCGAGCGGAAAAAATGTCACGCGATCGACTTTTGTCGAATTCATTATCAAATTCCCTTAATGATATTTGTTCATGTCGATCATTAGCGGAAATAGGTGTACCGCCAGCGCCAGCGTTGGTCGCGGACTCGTTGACTGCGACTTCGCTTCGCCTCGAGTGGAAAGGAATAGATACCGAAAGACGCGGAGGAGACATATCGTACTTAGTGCAATGGAGGTACGAGGAACTGGCCGAGACCTGGCAATACTGTAGGAATCAATCTTGGGGTGCGGATGACCAGATCTTGGTTGAAAATTTACAACCTTACACGAAGTACAGAGTAAGTTTATTTCAACCTCGAACAGTCCCGTCTAAAACAATTCATTGTTCCCTATAGGATGCCAGTAATTATTTTATAAAAGAATTTTATGTTATGTAAATAAAAGAAGGATTTCTCTATACACAGTTATCCGAATAAAAACTCTGTTACGTGCTTGTTAAATGTACAACTTCTTTTGCAACGTTAAAATTGTTTTAGGTGGGAAACCACTTCGAATCGTTATCATTTTTCTAACGTAAACTTGAAATGACTCGATTGCAGTTTCGTGTAGCGTTGCTCTTAAAATCGCCTCAGCACAATTCGGAGCCGATCGTCTCCGCTCCGAGCGTCGTGATACGAACATTGGCGGCCGGTTTACCAACCTCAGCACCGGTAATTGTAAGAGCAGTCGCGGTAGACAGTTGCCGTGTCTCTGTGTCTTGGGAACCGGGACCATTCCCGAACGGGCCACTTTTGTCTTATGTCCTGCGTCTGCAAGGGACTGATCACTCCCAGCTTAAGGTATACGCCACGCCAGAACTTCCGATTTAATGACAACGATATCCCTCGACGTTTGATTAATCTTTCTCTTTCTAGTTATTGCACTTACTTTATGTACATACATTTTGCACTTTCCTGAAACGCATTATTTTTATGCAAACACACTCTAGTGTTCTTGTTGTACATGCTATATAAACATTTTTCAATTTCTTTTAATTATATTGTTACATTGCCGCAGCCGATTTGCCTACTCTTATTCTTTCTCACTGTTGTAGCGAACAGCACTGCGAAGTAGTAACTGGTTCTACAAGATTCTCCACCCTTTCCCAGAAATAATGTTGATTGATTAGGTAAAACAACGGGATGATGCACGTTTCGTTTAAATGCACGCTTTCTCTCGCTATAATTCTTCGAAAAGTTCGTTTCACATCTGCATACTAATACTTCGCTGCTTAAAAAGCAGTATTTGTTGCTTCAAATAATTTATGCTAATTAAACAGTTTAATTTTGATCCCATTAACGTGAGCTTGTTAACTTGTGAGAACCAGAATAAATGTACATGACACACGTTTCTGGCATGGCGTTTCTTGCCCTACTTGCGTATCTCTTCTTTCTTAACTAGGGAGGAATCGAAAGGGTAAATACTTTAACAGTAAGTTTAACTCGTTTTATAATCACTCAGGATATCCCAGCATCGGAGAACACGGATCACTACATGTTCCAAAACCTCGAGCCGAACAAGAATTATTCGATAAGCGTGACAATGAGGAACGGAGTAGGCGAGGGTCCCCTTGCCGTAACTTACGTGATGACGACTCCGGAACCAGCTGGTACATCTCATTACCATTATTATTAAATTACAGAATTTTATGCAAAAAGAAGCATTTATAATCATGATGAAAAACGAAATTTGAATAGTTATATATTTTCAAAATAATAATATGCGTTTTAGTTTTAATCTTTTGCATACCCTTAGACATTATGTGCACTTTCTGTAAATACATAAAATCAACAGAATAATTATAATACATGTTAATAAATTCGAAACAATTGTTAATCGAAAAAAATTTATATTTTAGTGAAAGATACGCAGCAGCCAATTCTGATTCTCGGCGGTCAACATGTGGTCATGAAGCAAGACGCGGATATGTTGGACGACCCGAGTGTGGTATACGAAAATACAAGCGTGATTCGCGGTGTCGCGATTCACGTGGCTTCCGCCCAGTTGTTCATCTCCGATTCGTTGGGATACGTGTACAGAACATCCATAACGAAACGTACAAAGCCTACAGTGATTCTTAGCCCCAGTCAGGCAAACTTTAAACCGCTTAGTTTGTCGGTCGATTGGCTGAACCTACATCTGTACATTCTGGGCGAAGTGAAGCACGCGACTACCGTCTGGCAGATAGCTAGATGCAATCTCGACGGCAGAGGGTTGACGGTGGCCGTCGCCGGTTTCCTAACGCGACCCACGCACATCGAAGTCGATCCATATAATGGTTACTTATTTTGGGTCACCAGAGGTGGTTTGTACCGATTGGATTTAGCTGACATAAGCAATGGGGTAAAACACGAGGTTCGTTTCATACAATACGTTCTTATTATTTTACAATAATATACATTATTTTAAAATGACTTTTAATTCAGGTTCAGCCGTACCTAATCTTAGAAGACGCTCACTTGGGAGCATTCACGGTGGATCACACGAATTTTCGCTTGCTGGTACCCCATCACATTCAAAACACCGTGATATCAGTTTCTTTGGATGGTCGCGAAGTCATAGACATGCGCGCGAACACGCAACAGCCGAAATTCAAAAACGTGATATCCTTAGCCATGGCGAATGGTTTATTTTACTGGACGAACGGAGAGGAAGTATTGATAGAAGGGTATCACTCAGGCCAGAACAGATACTTTCACAATGCGTACCCTGATAGGTAAAAATATTCGTTATTATTCGAACAACGTGGACACCGATACAGATTTTCAATGAATGCATCCTCTTCAGGTCGAACGGTTCATTTGTCAGTGTCAACGTGCTGATGGACGCGAGCCAGCCGGTCCCCGTACCAGTGAATCCTCCTACTGGTGTGCAAGCCGTTCTCGGGGTTGAAAGGGCCAAAGTTTCTTGGCAGGCGCCGCATTTGTTGGGCGGACAGGGCAAAGGCGCCTGGCAGAATTGGTCTTACGAATTGGAGATTAAAGATGAGTCCACCGGCGAGACGATTCATCAGAAAGATATCGCTGGCTCGTCTCACACTGTGCACAATCTAAGGGAGAAATCGGAGTACTCGATCAAAGCAGCGGCTTACACCAGCGCTGGCAGAGGGCCCTGGTCCACCGAGTTCAGAGGTCGAACATTGAGGTAGATTATTGCTCCATTATTGCATTTAAAAAGGGGTGGTGTAGAGTTTCTTAAAAAATTATTTAAAAAATGTGCAGGGATGGATCACACGCATCTATCTTGTGGTCCGCCAACGAAGGTCTTCTAAGAAGCGACGTGACCGGGGAGAATATCGATACGTTGATATATAAAGCCAGCTTAAAGGAAGTAGAGTCTGATTATCATATTGTCGATGTCAGCTGGTATAAGGACGTTCTCTACATTGTGGGAAACAATTCTGCGTTGTATCGGTACAATATCACGAACCACCAAAAGTTTGAAATGAATATTCATTCCGTTGGCAGCGTGGCCGTCGACTGGATATCAAAAAAATTGTATTGGGCTAATCCAAAACAGCAAATTGTAAATAAAGAGATTATATTATTATCTTGAAGAGTTTTTAATTATTGCTACTGACGATTTTTTCCATTTCTTTCATGTTTAGATAACGAGAGCAAATTTAAATGGATCTCATCAAGAACCGATATCGATTTTGGCTATTGTTAAGGAATTAATGATCGACTCTTTGGAAGCGTATCTTTATTGGTCCACGGGACACGCTGTCGAGGTGGCTCGTTTGAACGGTCAGGATAGGAGATACTATCACTCGGATGAAATTTTTAACGGAAAACAAGTGATGGGATTGACTTTGGACACGGAAAACAGATATATTTATTGGATCGTTCGAAGTTACGAAAGCGGCTCCATCGTATATCGTGCTCCAACGTCCGAGAAAATTCCAATGAACCAAAAAATCATACCTCAAAAGGTTTCTATCGATACGAATAAAAAAAATAATCTTCCTTTTATTATACACGGTGGTATACATTATTTTATCTTTTTAGGTTTCAGCTTTACAACATCCGAACATGCAAGGTCCCCTCTGCTATTTTTCGGAGCACTTGCTGTGGCTTCAGGATGATCGGAACGCGGTGATAGGTGATCTGTCTGGCCAAAACACGGCCGTAATAAATGGTATTACTTTGTCTGGGCTTCACATGGTGGCTGTCATGGATCCGGCGCTCCATCAATACCCGAATAATCTTACGTCGGATACTGTGGTAGTGTTACCAAACGCAGTGAACTACAACAGCATCAGGGTGAAAGGGACCTGGAGGAACTTCAACATATCCTGGGACCCCGTAGATAATATAAATTACGGAACTGTCTTCTACGAAGTGAAGTTCGCGGATTACATCAACACCAACTCGAATCCGGAGATAACTACGGAAACGTCGATGCCTTACAATAATTCGGAACAGATTTTGCCTTACTCCGTTTTGGAGGTGACTGTCAAAGCGTTCACATATTGGGAGACGGCTCATCATACTAGAAAAATACTAAGATCGCCGCAGAGCGTTCCGAGCCAGCCAACGAATCCCAGGGCGTTCATAGAGTTCCATAAGGAACCTCTCAGCGAGAATATGGATATATTCGCGATATTTAGGTAAACGTGCAAGGGAATTTACTACAGATGAAAGTTAATCTATTTACCCATTTCCACCATATATTGCCGACCAATTTGATTGTAATATAAATTAACACAATGTTTTGTATAATAATTGTAATGCTCAGTACGATATTTAATACAATGTTTCATATAAAGGATAATGGTACTTCATATTAATTTGTAATCGTTGATATTATTCCAGGTGGGACCAACCCGAGTTCACAAATGGTCTGATCACCGGATACACGGTTCAATGCTGGTTCAAACACAACAACGTAGAGATGCAGATCTGCGATCAATCGCTTATTCCGTCCACGCTGTTGGAGCATACCGTTCAAGATCTCCTGCCAAATACGACTTACTACTTTCAAGTTCGTGCACACACGGAAATCGGGGCCGGGCCGTACACCGACGTGATCAATGTTTCAACGATATACGAAAATCCGGTACCGCAATTGTTGGTGGCCACAATGGACGCGGTTAAAATATCCGATTTGGACCAGAAAGTGAACTATACGATTACTCGGCACATTGCGATCGAAGTGGCGCATCTGGCCGCGGAAAATAGAATTTATTGGATCAATGAGATGCAGGAATTGGTGACGTCGGATTTGAACGGTGCGAACGCCACGAAAATATTAAAATTGAACAACAGCGCGCTTAGCATAACTGTCGACTGGGTCGCGAGGCATTTATACTGGTCTGAGTCGATTTATCGGGAGAACAGTGGTCGTATAATGAAGTTAGATCTGACCATGTGGCAGGCCGGAATTCTGAAGTATGAAACCATCGTAACAACTAGTAGACGCATCGTGAATTTGGATATATTGCCGTCCACAGGGTATGTGTAATTAATTAATTTATATTTTAAAAATATCTAGTTGAAATCTATCGATAAAATCATCTAATTGACTTTGTTATAGATCTTTATACTGGATAGAGCTAACTAAGAAAGATGCCGGTGTTATAATGCAATCGGATTTAGACGGAAAATCTATTCAACCATTTTTTAATCCCATAAATGATTGCTGCTGCCCGTACAGACCGTCCGTGATTCCTGTTATGACAATCGACAGCACCAACTATCAAAAACCTGTGATGTATTGGATCTCTATGGAAGGCCACTTGAATATCGCTGACATTGATGGCTGCATGTGCAGCTTGATACTGAATACGGGTTTCAATAAAGGATTGCCACCAACCTCGTTGACAGTCGACAAGATGAACATCTATTGGTCGAACATGGCGGAAGAACAGATTTACTTCATTAATAAAAAGGATCCTGACGATGGTGAGATCAAACACTTTTATTTACCATCAGCGAGAAGCATCAAGGCCCTTGGCAAGTCCTTGCAAACTTATCCGATCGCAAACTGTCTGATACCTCATCAAGTGTCCTACAATGTCGAAGAAATTAAAAAAACAGCGAACAGTATTACTGTCAGTCTTCCTCAACCTGTTCCTCAATTCAATTGCGAAGCATACAGCTTGCCCACGACACTGTACACCATATACGTATCGCAGTGTTTAGAGAACGATCCTAATATGTGCGAGGACAGCGATAGGACAAAGTTTCAAACTTACAAAAAGGAGTACGAGATAAAGGATTTGAAACCGTTCACGAAATACAGATTGAAATTGGCGTTGAGTAATTATTACGCCGACTTAGAGTCGATGAGCTTAGAATTTGGCTCTGGTGTTGTGTTGAGAACCGAAGCTGGTGCCCCTACGGCTCCGGAGAACGTAACTGTAAACGCGTTGACGCCAACTTTGGCTATCGTTTACTGGATGCCACCGAAAATATTGAACGCAGCGTCAGTACGGTACGAAGTACATTGGAGATTGGTTCCTCTGATAAATGGAGCACGGCAGAAGGGAGAACAGTTTATAAAGGGTACCGATCGCACGGCGGATGGGAGATTTTTCACCATGTTGGATCCATGGTTACCTAATCAGGAATACTTGGTGTTCGTTCGCGCTTATCCTGATCACGTGAACGACGTTTACAGCGAGAGTTTGGGTCAAGTGGTGAAGATGTATCCGGAACCGAATAATCTGACATTAACCGGCGTTACCGTGAACAGTATGAATGTATCCTGGATACCAACGATCAATTTGACAGCCGGTTACACGTTAGAATATAAGGACGTCGCCGTGGAGGATTGGCAAGTGGCGAATGATTTTATAGTAGATAAAGAGAAGGTGACGTACTTCATTAAGAAATTACAACCGCGAACTTTGTACAAATTTCGCTTGCTCCTGAGATACCCGAATTATAAGAAGGATTTCGTGTGGCCGCCGGATGGAAGATTCACGTTTCAAACGCTTGGTACTTAATCTCACATACACGGCTAAATTAATCCATTTATTTTCTAGATTATATATACAATTTTAATTAATTTGATCTTGTAGGCGATGTTCCCAGTGCTCCAGGAATGCCTACTGTAACTAAATTGCGCAATTCAGTTTATCAACTGAACTGGGAGCCCGCGCAAGCTCACGGCTCGCAGATCACGTTGTACCGTGTTGAAGGAGTGAAGATTAACGAAATTAACGAGCAGATAGACATTACCGAGAACGCGAGCTGGAAGTTGTACTACAACGGTACGGACAACTATTGGATAATCACTGGAGACATGGACGACAAGTACCGGTTTCGCGTTCAAGCGCGAAACGCATACGGATTTGGCGCTTGGAGCAGATCCAGTCCTGTCATTGATCTAACAGAAGCTACCGGCGGAATATTAGCCGCGCAGCAACATCTCGGCTTGGTACTCGGACTTATCGTTCCCGTTATCACAATCGTGCTCATCTGCTTCTGTTACTTCCTTTGCCGTAAGTGTATAGTGATTAAAAATGAAACGTTATCAGCTCTGATGAATTAAGTCATATAATTTAGAAGAAAATGGTACAACTTCTCGTTTATCTTTGTGAGTCGGTAACGTTGAAAAGAATTAGTGTTTAAACGATTATGTTTACGGAGGTGACAGAAGTATAAAACGGAAGTTTTGTTATTCAGCAGTGTACCGGCAACGCAAAGAGGACAAAAAAACGGTGTTACCTCCGTTGATGAGCGACGTCGAGTTAGCTACTCTTCGAGAAATACCGCGCGGCAATTTTGTTCAATCGAACGCCTTATATGCGTCTACATTACACAACGACCCCGATGATTCCACGCTTCCTAAAATTAGAAGGGAACAAATAACGTTGGCGAAGTTCTTAGGCAGCGGCGCCTTCGGAGAGGTAAGTGACACAAATTAAAGTCTTGTACAAATTTAAATTACACTGCAGGTTTCTATGCAAAATAAAATTTTCATGATATGAACTTAACAAATGTAATTTAGATTAGAGAAAATTGTCATCATTCAAGTATTGCGATATGTAAATTTCTTTATATTCTCTGCTCACTCTATTTTTCTATAAATAAATAAATTCAAAATTTAGTCATAATAAACGTGAAAATCTTTCAGGTATTTCAAGGGAACGCGAAAGACTTGGAGAGGCCAGGAATCACACCGGTTGCGATCAAAACGCTACGGAAGGGAGCTTCGGCTCAGGAAAAAACAGAATTTCTTCAAGAAGCTAGACTCATGAGCCATTTTCGACATAAACACGTGCTCAGACTCCTGGGTGTTTGCTTGGACACCGATCCACCGTTGTTGGTGCTGGAACTGATGGAGGCCGGAGATTTATTGAGTTATTTGAGAGCGAGTCGATCATTGCAACCTACAGATCCGCACGCTTTGCGTCTACAAGATTTACTCGCTATGTGCGAGGACGTAGCACGAGGATGTCGTTACTTGGAGGAGTTACATTTTGTACATAGAGATCTCGCATGTAGGAACTGTTTGGTATCTGCCAGAGATCGCGAGAACCGTGTCGTTAAGATCGGCGACTTTGGATTAGCCAGAGATATATACAAAAACGATTATTATCGAAAAGTAAGTAGAATTCCAGTTTAACGATTGGGATGAAATCGTATCATAAAATGTGACTCAATTTTATTCTTACTGTAGGAAGGAGAAGGATTGCTTCCCGTACGATGGATGGCACCTGAATCCTTGGTGGATGGCGTATTTACCTCGCAGAGCGACGTTTGGGCGTTCGGTGTACTAATATGGGAAATCACGTCTTTGGGACAGCAACCGTATCCCGCTAGAACGAATATCGAAGTATTGCATCATGTGCGGGCGGGTGGACGGTTACCGAAACCTTTGAACTGTCCACCCGGTTTGCATCAACTGATGCTGCGTTGCTGGAGTGCTGCTGATGCCAGACCGAGTTTCAAAGTTTGTTTGGAAAGCATAGTCAGTCTCCGGGGCACGATAGAAGACACAACGTTAAGTCCTATTCATGCTGGGCATTATTTGGCCAGAAGGGGTATGTTCGAATTGTATATCGATCTCTGCATTACATAAGTCTTTGGCATGAAACGAAAGTCTACATTTTTTCGTATACATTCACTATCAATTGAGCAATTATATCTTGACTAACGAAGTGAACGTATGACTAAAACTCATTCTGTTACTTATATGTATTAATTAATTATAACGTAATTATACGTACACACAATCGAGTTTCTAATTCAACTTCTAAACTATTATGCTATAACTGCTTTATCATCTAAATAGAATTATCATGATCATAAGAAATATCTGTTTTCTTACATAATTTGTTCTTACATATCGGAAGACAAACAAATGTCCGTTTCGAACGCGATAATCCAGTTCAATCCGAGAAAATGCACCGTCATGAAATTGTTCAATATATTAATTTAACAATTTGCCTTACATTATTTACCATTGCATGGCTCATGCTTGCAGGCGTGTCTAACATGGCTTACTTTGCTGACGAGAATCAAAATCATAATAATTCAGGTAGGTTTTCTACGTAAGGATCATCTATGCTGCTTTCTCTGTATTTCTTTTTCCACATTCTAAATCATATAATAATAGAGTTAAACTAAAATTTGAATGTATGCGATAGATGAAAGTAAAGTGGATCATTTTTAATAAAAATATCTCTAAAACGTTTTAACTGAATTTACTGAGAGTTCTTCACGGAGCAACGAAGAAAAAAATGAATTGAATACTAATTCAGTGATCCGTTTTACTACGAAATTTTACATTTATCCTATTTTCGTAAGCAGTATTTTGATTTTCACAGGAAATTCATGGAAATCTAGTAGCTCGGAAGGCAGTCGAGATATGCAACCGTTCCTTCAAAATTCTCATAGCGCTGTTACATCGCAATCGAGCGAAATACCGAAATATTTAGAATTATTAGCGGATAATGAGGATATCATTCCGAGGGAAAATTCGACAAACGGGTACGAAGTGCCACGGTCAGTTCACATCTCCGATCAGAATCTGGTGAACATAAATAAAGCCAATGGAAACGTAGATGCGAAGAACAATGCGCATCCCGACACGGTACAAGAACAGAAGGACACTCCCGGTGACGTTAAAGAAGACAAAAAATGTGAGAAAAGATCTTCAACGTCCAGTTTGAATTTGCCAGAACGTAAAAGAGCATCGATCACGAGTGTAACTGAAAAATTCAACACGTTAGATAGTTCTAAGTTGACTAATCCCGCGATTAAAACGATTCTGAAGAGAGACTCTTTCACGTCGTTAACTGATCAACGAAGAAACAAAAGGAACGCGGCTGAACGGCGAGGATCAGAAGTAAGTTTAGAAGGAAGAAGTTCTAGTTCGTTCAGCTCAAACGTTAGTTTAGCTCCATCGACTCGACCTAGTTCGTCCTTAATTAGCTCTCATAACGTTTTGCCGTTGAAGAACGGCGTTATTGGGAGGACCGGGGAACCGACCGACAATAATGTTACGAAAAACACGTTGCCGAAGATTCAAAGGACACACTCGAACCTGCAGAACGGTAAAGCTAACATACCTTTGGTGATAAACAGTGCGTTGTTGAATTTATTACGGCAAACTCCGGTCGTTGACGATAGTAACAATATAGTTACGTACACGAATGTTAATACCGATGCTGTAAGAGTAAATGGGTCGTGAAGTTTTTGTTAACGACGAGAAGGATTATTAAGTGGTTAATGAGACTGTATCGTGAATGAGAATGAGTGCGAAGTTCCATAGCTTTAAACTGCCATATTAATATATGTACATATTTAGGTTTGTAATATCTGAAATTTATGCGAAACGAGCTGTGGCAGAAATGTTTCTTTTTCAATTTTAATTTAGTCATAGCTAATAATTGGATTTGTTGTTTAAGATCTGAGAGATGAAAATATCTATAGAGTATTATACGGTGGTTACGCCGCGATAGTTTTATATCTGTTACCGCCAATAATGTATTTATTTAATGACACGGAAGTATGATTCAGTTTTCACCGTTCATTGTACAAATTTCATACTGAGTGATAGTATATGAAGTATACCGTACAATAAGAGATTGATATCCACATTATGTAAGGAGTCCTTAAATTTTATGTGTACATTTAGCTAAGAAAATAATTATTGTATAAATTTTTTATGTTTTACACATCTACATCAAGAAATGTTATACATTAATGAGATTCAATATATTTAAGATGTAGGTTCCTCAAATATTTTATGAGATTTTTATATGAGACATGAATTTGCGATGTCTACTTACAATCTGTCCGTTTTCAGATTTTATAAAGTTAGTGTGAGGTATGAAGACGAATCGTTTAGATGTAAAAAAATATTGAATTTATTTTGTATAAAAAGTATAAAATCAATATATACATAATAATACATAATTAAAATTATCTACAAGAAAACTTGTATTTTTTTATGTCCTTTACCTTTGTTGTTCTGGTTTCGTTACAATTTTAGGATAACGTACAAGACCACAGAACGTTTTATGTGTTATTCTTGGACCTTGGCACACTAGACCTTGTTTCGTCTTCAATGCATTAGATTCCAACTGCGGTTACGTCATCGTAATTAATTAAAACGATGGGGAACTTGTTTCGTTAAAAGAATCGGTATTGTCGGAGTTACTTTCGGCAGCGTCTACGAACGCTGTGGATAAATCCCCAGCTAGTTTGTTTACGGTTTGCGAGGCCACGTCGTACATGAAGATCTCTTTCTCACCTTGTTTCGCATCTTTTGGTCTGTAACATCGTATCGAGCATTATTAAAAGAAAGTGAAGCTCGAAGATCGTTATTGCGAATGAGACGTTTACGGAAGCAGGTTGATAAAAAGCATTCGTAGTAGATGAAGGAGAATATTGCTCGTTAGAGATTAATTGCCAGTTTAAATCGAGCGGATGGAGTTAACGAAGGCAAACAGGTAGGCAAGCGTGATTAGTTATGGCATCGCGTTTACCACTTACATGGTTACGAGCAGTACCACCGACTGTTTCTGCGGCTCCGTACGGCTCTCTTGTTCCAACCACTTCTTGTAGTTCTCCACGGTTGGCTTTTTCACAAGTTGCTTAAGAGTGTCGCCTGCGAGAAACTTGACCGCTTGGACATCGCTGACCCTCCTGCCCTGTCTGGACTCGATCTCCTTCTCCTCTTGAAAGTTATAATCAACAGGCGCCAATACGACCACGCTGGATATTTTTCGACCGTTCAGCTGCGGTACGTCCGGGATCGGAAAGGAAGCTCCGCTCACTTTGAGCGGCAGATAACGATTGTATTGGGACTCGTCTTTCGCTCCCACGGTCACGGGATTCAGCCTGGTGGCATCGTCGCGTATGTGATGATCCGCGATCGCTTGGCCTTGCTCCGTATTCGGATCGAAGCGTACTACTTTCATCTCCACTCCACCAGGCCGCAAGGTGGCTTGCTCGAACTTAGTCGAACTAACAGCAGCTTTCTTCGCCGAAACTGCCGGGGAAGTGGAGGAAGAGGAGGTCGAGGAAGACGATGAGCTCTGTGCCGTTTTGGGTTTCTTTACGATCGACGGGACCGGTTCGCTGGCAGCCACCGCGGAAGCGCCTCCGGCGCCGTAGAAATTCGCCAAAGCCTCCGGCGGTAGTTTCTCTATTGGTATGTCCCCGACCTTGTCGTAATCCAATATTTGTATGTCGGCGTTACCCAAAATACCGGAACTGAGAAGCTGTTCCCTGATATCGTCCGGCACCTCATCCGGTAGATTTGCTATGTTCTCTCTAATTTTCTCTTCGTTCTTTGGAGAAGCCGTGGTTGTTGTAGGAGCCTTGGTGGTCGTTGTCGTTGTGGTTGTTGTAGTAATTGCCGTGCTGGAAATGTATGGTCTGACCGTTGAAATCGAATTAAAATCTTCCGACGGACTGACTGGCGTTGCGTAAATCTTTTGAGAAGAACTTGAGGAGAAGGACGGTCGTCCCCATATTGAGGACCGTTGAGGAGACGATGGGAAACGTTGCTGCTGTGCTTGTTGTTGTTGTTGTTGTTGATGATGCTGCTGCTGCTGCTGCTGCTGCTGCTGCTGCTGCTGTTGGTAATTATGAGCGAAAAATCCTTGTTGTTGACTCTGAATAGTTTGTTGCTTCGTGTTTTGATGTTGTCCATTATTTATAAATTCATTCGGCGGAGTTCTTAAGATGTCTGGTGGAGAATGCGGAGGTTGAACGGAAACATATTGATTCTGCGATGTTTCCGAAAATCCGGTCGATTGGATTGCGGGAGTAGGTGGGAAGGGTCCGGGATGAAGTGGATTTTCTCGGATCGCATAATGTTGTTCGAGTTTCGGAACGGCTTTGAAAATTTCTCCTCCTGGTTTTTGGAGCTGTGGCAGAACAGGTACTTGCGGTACATACGCCTGATTATACTTCAATTGCGACCGATATTGTTGTTCCTGCAACAGTTTTTGTTCCTGTTCTTGCTTCCTCCTTCGTTGTTCGTGTAATCTTTGTTGTTCTTGCAATCGTTGCTGGTCCTGTAATCTTTGTTGCTCTTGCAATCTTTGTTGCTCTTGCAATCTCTGCTGCTCTTGCAATCTTTGTTGCTCTTGTATCCTCTGTTGATCCTGCAATCGTTGACGATCCTGTAATCTTTGTTGGTCCACCAGCCTTTGCTGGTCGACATGTCTCTGTTGTTCCTGGACCTGTCTTTGCTGTTCCAAATATCGTTGATGCTCCTGCAGTCTCTGTTGCTCGTGTTGTCTCTGGTGTTCGCGCTGTTTCAACAACTCCTGTTGTCGGCGTTGCTCGTGATATCTTTGTTTGTCCAATTCCTGTTGCTTATACGGCGGCAACGGTTGTTGTTGCGGTTGCTGTTCCACACTGAAAGGATTGCCTTGATTCAACGGCAAACCTGCATTCTGTATCTGTACATTCTGATGAGAAACTGACAGGGTTGGTGGAAATCCTGGTTGATGCGGGTGGTTAATGTTGACACGATGCGGCGGGTAATTATTAAACGGCGATCGTTGTTGTACTTCCGGTAGACCTTGAATCGTAATAGGCAATCGAACAGATTGAGGTCTTTGCAGTGGATTTCGTGCTTGCGGTGGTTGTGAAAATTGCGGCTGCGGCTGTTGCAAAAAGTTTAAGGATTGTTGTTGTGGCGGTGGTTGTTGTTGGTGCTGCTGCGGGAAAGAGTTTGCAATTCTTTGCTGAGGAAATGCCGGTGGTAATCGCTGATGCACTGGTTGTATCGGTTGGTACGGGCCGTGTTGTCTTTTGGGGGATCCTGGAGGGGTAGAAGTCGGCTTGGCCTGTGGCTGCTGCTGCTGTGTGTTCGCTGGTGTTTCTAAATCGCTTCGTTTATTGTGATTGTTCGGCGGCACCTGTTCCGTGCCAAAGGTGACGCGAATACCGCTAGAACCGGAATGATATACTTCGCTGTCGGGTCGAATGATAGCTCTTAAAGTCGTAGAAGGTTCTGCCGGAGCCGGTGTCGCTGTGTGGACAGGTTCTTCCGGATAAGGTGCCGGGTTATCGGACTTGATCTCTTCGTGTTCTTCGATAGGCGTCAACGCTGGCACTGGCGGATCGTAGACGACTCGGGATTTTTCTCCATACCCTTTTTTCTTCTCATATTTCACGTAAAACACTTGTATCGGCTCTTTCGTAGGCCTCGGTGTTGGAGGAGGCGGTGGTGGGGCAGGCGTCGGTAATGATTCGTTCGATTCTTTGATAATAATTTCAATGATCGGTTCCGGTTCAGTCGGGTAGTAATTCAACGGCGCCTCTTCGTAGAAATCGTCGCTCTTAGAACTCGCCAGAGGATTGTAGAGTGGATCTCTCTGGGAATATTGAACGATCGGTTCCATTTGAACCGCATAAGGTGGCGGTCTGGCTCCTCTCCTCGGATGGAAAGCAACCTGTTGTCTCTTATCGCGGCCTTTCGCGGGCTCATCTTTGGCAGAGGCCGCAGCGGCTAAGATCGCAGCCGCTAAAACTATCTGTAAAGTGGAATCGCTATCGGAACATCGAAACGGTACGATACGATTGGGGCTATCTGCGTACGAGCACGCGACGCATTTGTGGAAACAACGGTCGCGTCTGAATAACCGACTAACCCGATTAATAAAGGAGAAGTATTCAGCAGAAGACATTAAGAGGCCAATCAATTGGTATTCTAGCGTCGCCGAATGGACAGTTACTGGGTACCCTGATAAGTGATTCCCATCCGCGATCGTGTTCCCGATATGGCGAGGCCGAGTTACGGCATGTGTCGGATATAGGATGTTTCTCGGGTTTAAATTGTGCGAATAGAACAGAAATTCTTGTTGGTTGCTTCACATGGCCATGGAGAGAAAATTTAGGTTTTAGATTCACGACGTGCGCGTTTCACCTCGAGAATTCGGTGACTCTCCTAAAGCGGGGCTTTTTAATATTCTTCGTACAAAAAGAAAACCTGCCTTCGACATACGCGGCCGAAATGAAATCTGTTTTTTATGTCAAGCGCCGAATAAATTAAGAAGCTTGACTCAGTTTTACTATGGCTTGAATCTTAAATAGCCATTTTTCTGATAATATCAAATTGATATAATGATAGGATGAAGATACTAAACGGAGATACTGAACATGCATAAAAGCTAATCCGATATACTTTCCCTTACAAGACAGCCGAAGGCGATACGCTGACTGATTACAAATGATAGAACCGCGTCGAACGTTTCTATATATGTATATATAACCATGAAAGACACGGTTATTACGATGAAAGTAGAAGCAGGCGCGTTCTCTTAAATGAGCTCCGAAGCATCTACCTTATCAATGCGACATTCTCGGAGAGAGAAGTTTCACCCGGTGAATACTCTCGACTTGTATGATTTTTATGATCTCTTTTTTACAATTACCAGTTTGAAGGAGAGCATGGTGTATTTCAGACCGGTGTCGCTCGTTGGACCCTTATTCTTGACGATAAGTCGCACTTCACCGACTTCACGTGCTAACTTCGATCAAGAGCGGCTAACTCGCGATAGGCAACATGTTATCCGTAGGACCGGGTATGTACTGAATGATATTGTATGGAGCTTCGTACGAGTACTGAGGACATATTGGGCTCAGAGGTCCGTTTCTCCCTACCTGATACCACCACCACCCGTACTCTTCAAGAAGCTCCTCTCTAATATTGAATACGGTGGGGCACCTTTCTCCGGCATCAGCGGTTACCAACACTTTACGTGTTGGCTAGTGTAAAGCAGCGTTTCGAGTATTCGCGTGTAGAACATACGGAGACGTTCGGTTCGACACACAAAAAAAGGCAAGTTCGAGGCACAGAGAGACAGGAGCCCGGGGAAGGGGAAACGGGCGAAGCGGTTGTCGACTTTCTTTAAATCCGTCTCTCAATCGAAAGGAAAGGAAGATGATTATATCAAACGAGCGTCACTTTTCCGTCGACCTCCAAGGCCTATCGAAACCGAAACCTACCTTTCTTCTAGTCGAAGGCCGTGTCCGCGACTGGCATGGTAGACACCGAATTATTCGGTGAAAGACGACTGCCTCCTCGAATCTTTGCAGCATATATACACGCTCTCGCGTGCATCCACGTTCGCTGTATTTATCATTACTTTCGCTAAAGGCTCGAAGCGGTTCCGAGCGAACGAGTTCCTCCGAACAAATCATTTCCTGTGTCTGTCTCTAACGACCTTTCATCCACAGTTAAAAGCAAATTCCCGCAGCCACTTTTACTGTCCACTAACGGCCATTGTTTAATTTCACATCTAATTAGTTTTATTCTCTTGCAATTGCGTCGCGTCCACATTGTCAACAGAACTTGATTATGTGGCTCTGTCTAATAGGGCAGAGATTAGCAAAAATTAATGGTTTAATTACATCTCTCTTTGAATTAAACTATACATAATCGTTTTAAATTAATTAATTTTATTAATTCGTCACAGTACATTATTTATATTGCGGTTACGTGGATTTTCTCTTTTTAACAGAAATAGTTAGAGATTTTCCAACGAGTTTGTCCTACGTAAAAAGATCGCGTGCGCTCTTTTTCCGTAAATATCGTTCAGTGGCTGTGAAAGGCAGAAATCTAGAATACCAGTTAAATGAGGATGACCTAGTAAAACTCCTAGTTGCAAAAGCTTCGATGATGCAAGTTCTCATGCTTACGTAACATACACTCCGGATTGATTTATCCGAGAGGAATCAGGGATCTTAAATGATTCCGAATAGCCTCTCCGAATCTCCCCGAGGTTTACATTTGAACTTTAATTGAAGAGGCAATACAAAGAGGGACCGCTTCCTTTTCACAGTTGGAAGTTCCTCCGTTTTAGAATTAGATAAGAAGTGCAGTGACATTTAGCGATTTCAATGGATCACCGTTCACCGTTGACCAACACGGGGATGAGTATTTAGCAAATATACACGCACCGTCGAGATTCGACGTCTCTCGTCCGTCCTACTTGGGAACTTTCACTTACGTTGGCGTAAGAGGTCCAAATAACCACAAGATTCGAATAGGATGAGCAAAGAATCGAATGGTCAACAATTTCTAATTATGTACATACAGTTGTGTAAAAGAATTAAACATAAAATGAAACCATCGAATGAAGTGAAATTTATGAATTAAGAAAATTATCTTTCAGTATTAATTTCTGTTCTCAGAAGATAGCTCGTTTTCTCGAAGCGAATAAATAAGATAAGTGTAAAAAGACAGTGTTATTACAGCATTTAGCAATAATTACAACAGCAGTTTGTGTGAAACAGCGCTTAAGAAAGGATTGCACGGACGTTAGTCGCCCAGTTCTCAGGAAAGTCCAGGGATATGGAGTGGCAGATGATACGGTTCTCCTTCTACGGCTGCCAGTACGGTTTATACAGGTACACGTATATCTCTCGAAGAGTACTGTGCTCACGAGTAATAACGTAACGTTGAAGAGTGAAAGTGGCGTAAAGTGGGACACGGCGAGAATAGCATCCGATCCTTTAATTAATAAATAAACCAAACAAACTGTTCCCATTTTCTCTACTTCCCTTTTTATATTTAACCGGCGGAAGATATTCGTCAGTTTCATAAGACCTTGGCTGACGTGTATTAAAATTTCACGCGCCTCCGTGAGAAAATTGCTTTCGATCTGATCGTCCATTTCCTGAGTCGGTTCGGCTGATACACACGTTGATCCGATGGAAAAAACTAAATCGATCGACCGGGTACTTTTCGCGTCTAGTAATTTAATATTTTTCCCTTTATCGTTAACTTTCCGTTCAACGAACTTACTCGTTACACTGCCTGTATCATTCGCACGTGCATGCTCATAACTGCGTCGTTATATAATTAGGTAAAGTATACCGCGTTAAACAAAAAGTATCTTCAGACGACGTTATGCACTTTCTATTTCCGCCGTAGAAGTAAATTTTGAAACTGCGTGCAGTTAAAGAGCGTGGGCAAATGCGGTAATTGATGGTTTTTAAGTAAACAAGTTTTGTATCGATTCTATATACGGTGTGACCATAATTGTCCATTAAGAATAAGACGGGTATACAAAATTGGAGTTAATTAAGGTATTATAGAACGTCTAATTTTACGTACATTGTTTTATTGATACTGGCTACGTGGAATGATCAATCAAATTCTCGCGGCCATTTCATGGCAGAGATGGCCGCACCTACAGACATTCGGTGCACATGTAGAGTTTGTACGAGAATTCGTGTCACGGTAGATCAAATATTTTGCGTTCTAGACGTATACGGGTGGTTATTGAACTCTTACGTTGTGGTACGTAACATAAGAAATAAATCCTGCACCTGCCACTTCTGTCAAACTACTGTGCCGCACTTCCTTCCATTTCCCTGACATTTGCCCGAACGTCATAGAATGTACCTTTATTCCTGGCATACGCTAATTCTTCGATAAGTCTCATAGAATGTGAATTCTCGTTTTATTTTAATACAGGATTTCTTTCAAGAAAAATTATGGGACAGGTTGCCAGAAACGTGGAAGATTGCCTTGCAGGATACATCTCCCCAAGAATTTGGTGAGTGGATGTCGGGAGACATCTCGTGGTACGTAATTTTACTATGCCGTTCGAACTTTCTAAACTTTTACAATAGTTGCAATTTTTTATCTTTTTTACAGCAAACGCGTATGGCCTTTGACACTACTCGCGCTTCGTCAAGTGATCAATATCTTGCAAGTTAACAGAAATAACAAAGATCCAAAGAGCATCATAGCTTGTGAATCAAATAATAGAAAAGCGAATAATAAGAACAATAGTAAAGCTTTCAAGAATGAGCGAAACGTTGTACTTGATGAACTGTATTCTACGGATCACAAGTTCAATAATCTATTTTGTAAACATATAAAGCAAAAAAAGAGATATGAGATACAAAAAATAGCTGAAGTACTACATTAATTTTAATTTGCCCAAGTTATAATCAATAGTTCATAGTTAGTATTATCTTCTTTTTAATATTTTCAGGTATGTGCAGCCTGTGCCTATGAAGCCAACTGTGACTGTATTGTTGATATTGGATCTGGTATGGGTCACTTAGCCCGAGTTTTGGCTTTTCAATATGGATTAAATGTTACTTGTATCGAACAAGACTGTATATTGTTGGAACAAGCTAGGTATCCAAGTTATTATATGGTTTCATTATTTTTTTATTAATATTAATTCTCTTACAGGAAGTTAGATCAAGAATTGTTGATGTCCATAAAAAGACGTATACCAAATTTCTATCAAAAATCTCCTCAACATTTTACAGCTAAATTAGAATCTTCAAATTTAGTCGAATCAGAATTAGTTAGTCAATTAAAAGAATTATTTCAAAAGGAATTTGATTTAAGTGAGGAAGAAACAGAATTTGGTCTTGTTGGTCTTCATCCTTGTGGAGACCTCGCTCCAATACTATTACAGCTTTATTCCTCTAGAAATGAAGCTAAATTTATTTGTATCGTTGGCTGTTGTTATATGAAATTAACAATCAAGTATGTATATATGTTTTTACGATATGAGATATCATACTAATATTGGAGTAATAATGTAATTGTTTATTTTCAGCTCACAGATTAGTAAACTAAAGGGGTATCCCCTTAGCAAGTACCTGTGTTTGCACAAGAATCATTCCTTAACTTACACATCGTTAGAAGTAGCATGTCATGCCATTGAAAAATATTGTGACAAACTAAAAACTGGGAATTACGAAGACTTAATAGTTGAGTAACTTTATAAGCCAATGTATATGTAAATATGCATTATTAACTGAATTGTGTTATAGGTTCATACTTATAGAGCAGCTTTGGAAACCATTTTAATAAAGAAAAGTACAATTCTACGCCATAGTCAATTAAGAAATGTTAAAGTATCAAAAGGAATGTCATTTGAACAGTTAAGTGATGGACATTTCATAAATGAAACTCAAATATTTGATAAAATGAATATAAAAATGTATATAAAAATATTTATGTTTCTTAGGTATTGTAAAACAGCTACTTTACATTTTGATA
Organism: Ceratina calcarata; assembly: GCF_001652005.2. NCBI lineage: Eukaryota > Metazoa > Arthropoda > Insecta > Hymenoptera > Apidae > Ceratina > Ceratina calcarata. The sequence continues at coordinate 460,277 of NW_017155517.1, forward strand.
CCGATTTGCAACCGCAAGATTCAGATATTAATAACTCAGTGATCACCGATTTCTTAAATCGATGGCAACAAGTTATAGTCTTCGGATCGCTACGAATGCTGTTAGCACCATTGGTAGAAACCATTGTTCTTTACGATAGGTTCTTGTTTCTATCAGAGAAAAATTTTGTACCAATTTTGAAGCCAGTATTCGACAGTAGACTGTCGCCACGCAATTTAGTGTTAATGTCCAGGAAAAATAACTAATCGACTGACAATTTTATCTTATTCTTCGAATCCTACCTGTCAATCCCAGCGAACGTTGTAAATACTTGAAATCTTCCCGATTTGCGCTTCCCGCGAGCACGAATCAAAATTACTGCAATGCAAACTACGATGGATCGTTGCGTTTCCATTTGACCCACTAATGAATACTGCACTTTTCTTTGTTCATATAATTACTATACAAGATTTTTTAGAACCGTGCTAAACACTCTAATACCTTCTTTCGTTCTTTCGATCCGTTACTGGCGATAATTTCGCTTTTGGAATATACCCTGTCACGAGGAATATAAGATGAACCAATCACTTGTTCGGAAGAAGTAATATCTGAGCATGCGCGCAGTTCCGCCTTAAAGATTCGCCCTGTATGTATGTTCGTACCGCGTCGCCAGCAGATAGCGCCGCGGTCGCCCCGGCTACTTCGTTACGGACAGAGACGTTCCTTTCCAGCGACATCGAGATCCAGTTTCCCTTAAGCCGCTCTCGCGCGTTTGTCTGTTCTCGTCGCGTTACGCGTCGTGTCCTACCGATTATTTTCTCCTTCCTCCCCCCTCCCCCGGCCGCGCACGAGATCGTCGACACGGTATAGAGAACCGCGCGGTAATAACACACACGGACGTGTTGTCGTAGCAGCGAGTGTCTCGCTTTAAAAAAACAAGTAATCGCCCGGTGCCGAGAGCCAGGATGGCGTTCAACGGAGACGGACCACACTCCAAGAGGCAGCGACTCGAGGAATCCGGCCACAGGGTGAGTTAGATTTGTATATCGGGGATATATTCTCGGTGTTCCGGGATACATTTTTCGTTGAGGACATCGTTCGGTTTTTGTTGGACAATTATTTACGTCGCGTGTGTACGTTGATCGGGTACCATGTATGGTTAGAACGCGTGCGTTTCGGCATGTCGCGTGAGATTTACAACCCGTGCGGCGGTCGCGACAAGCGGTGGGGGGGAAAGTCGCCATTTATCCGGTCGCTTTTACCCACATCACCGCCACCGTGTCGAAACAATGGGCGATGCGCGCGCTCTCCAAGGAGATTCGTCTCGTGTTGTGGTGTCGCGTCGCGTTATAATACGAAACGCACGTCAGCCTGATAAGAAAGTGTTTCGGCAGCAACCTGTTATCTGGTAACCTCGGTACGCGGTCGTCTCCGGTCATTTCGCGTAACAACGAGTCCAGCAATCGTCGGACGACGCCGTCGCCACCGTCGGTTGACAAGGCTCGATTCGCCTGGTCTCTATCGTCGTTATTGGCGACGGCCGTGCGCGAGGATGCACGTTCAAAACAAACCCCCGTCGGTTAACCGGGGTCGATAATTTCCACCGCGTTATCAGCGCGAGACGAGGCGTTGTCGCGATGCCCGCCGTCGTCCGCGATTATCTCGAAGGGCAGTTCCGTGCTGGTATGTGATCTATGAGACCTATGAAAGATATTGGCAAAGACAGGCCAGATAATAGTAGCACTGTGCTTGTACTTTACGTACGCGTTGTGAACTTGGGAGTCTTCGGCCGTCGCGTCGGCTTCAATGCTATTATCAAATCGTTTGTTTGGAGCGACGGTTTCGTCTTGAAATCGATCCCTTAGCATTTCGTTAACATAATACAGATTAACCGAATGTATCCGGCAAGGGTTTCGAAGGTACGAGAAAACATATGAGTATTTGTATATTTAATAATGTTATAAAGTGTTAATGTGCTTTATGTCGTAAAGGAAATAACACACAGTCCTCCTACCTAAAGTATATCTCTCTGATTCTAAGCTTAAGAACATTGCTTTCTATGTAATTCATGTGTACACACGTGTCATTGTTCGTTAATTCAGATTCTAAATGTTTATTTTAGTCTACTCTTGCTTTCTTTAAATGCGAGGAATGTTGTCAAATTATCTCTCGCATGGGCATTCGATATATTGTGCTATCATACCAATGAATAACATGCAATGTACAAACAATAAACCGGGGACACGTGAATCATATTTGCAGTACGATTGCATAAATGATGAATCGGAGCCTAGTTGTTACTGTCTTCAAACGGCATTGGTAATGAACACTCCCATGTATGAATAATGGTATTGTAACCATACTATAAACGTTCTCTTTATATGCGAATCGAAATGCTTTTAATGAACCATTGAAAATGTTAAACTGCACATTGACACCAACCGTTTAACCATGTGCTCTGGATATTTCCATTCCAACTTCAAGATGAATAGATTAATGAAAGTTTGAGAAAAAAGAACAATTTAAAGGAAACAGTTGGGAAAGGTCATTGTCACGTCAGCTACTTCGTGACCTTCGCTTCACGGTTGCTAACACTGCATGCTGCTGAGAACACATGCCACAGATGATGCAATGGTACACGTAATATGTTACACGTTCATGTAGTACACCAATCATATTTTCGCACGGTGTGCATCAGCGCGGCGCACCTTCATCTGAGATCTCGGATATTGAACTCTCATGCGTTTATTTACTGTAAACAATTACATTCGCTCTATCTTATCATCGTGTATATTATTTCCTCCGAATGTTATCTTGCTCTAATGCAGTAACCGCGTTATCAAAGTACTTAATATAGAAACAGTTCAATTTTTCTTTTTATGGAGTGATGTAGTGTCGGTTATATTGAAGGAATGTTATCGTTACTTCAAATTGATTGTTATTGACTTTGGTCAGATGCTGATGTATTTGTTCGTATTAATATTGAGTAGACTACATTTTACATATGTATGCATTTATCGTACGTATCAATAGATATTCTAATCGCTTTGGCGAAGTTTCTGTGTAGTTCTAACAGCGAAATCTGATTTGGATTTGTATCGCTCGACACGAACGGTATTACAGAATTCGAATCAATGAAGTTATTATTCTCCTTCGAATACATATTCGATGTTTGTTACGGTTTAAATAGATACCACGTAACAGTGGTCTTTAGGGACAATTCTATTCCATTTGTGAGAAAGGTTCGAGAAAGGTCAACGGTACGCAGCGACTTGTACTTTGTTTCAAGACAACACAAGTCATCATTGTACCTGGTGCTATAGGTCAATATTAAAATAATCAACACGTTTCTTTATTCTCCCATACGCTTGACCGGTAGTTTCGTTCTAAATCCACGATTCTTGCAAGCAAGATATTACTAGATGTAATGGGACGATGCTTTCCATTAAGTGTGTTGATCTGATTCGGCTGTTTAAATGGAATTATACATACACTTTTGTTTACATCATCTTTTGTGCTTTCATGTATACGACTAATTTCAATTAGTTTTTGAGATATTGAACGAACAAGTTTACTCATTTTTTCAAGGAAGTATTTGGTTGAAATAGGAAACACAGCATGCGATCTTGTTACGGTAAGCTCCTTGAAACAGGTATGTATGTAGGGCTTATATTAGAAACCAAAGGGCAATACTTTTCCTTCTCCGACACTTCTTCCGTGAAGACGGAAAAGAATTGTTCTTTGGCTCTGTCGTTTCTAACACAGATCCTACGTATCTATTTCAAGTTGCTTAGAAGAGACAACAAGACTTAATGCAACAAATATTTGCTTCCATCAAAAGATGCAGCCCATTTTTCTATATCCCATATGTTAAGAACTATAATATTGTCCAGTAAACATCGTGTATATTTTTGTGTTAATTTGTGACGAAGAAATATAGTCGATCTTTCTCGTTGTTCATGTTAATTAAGTTACCAGACCAGTGGGAATAGGTCCATGTAGCTGGAATATCAATGTGATCACCTTCCCTTCTGTTACCATTCTTTGCAGACGTGTTGCATAATGTATACATGCCACTCGATTTTTCGAATTCAGTACTTGCTGCAGATGCATATTCTCGCCAGTTCGATTCGCGTGTTTTCTAAAGAAAAAAAATATGTATCGCTGTCTTTACAATTCCTGATGAGCGGAACGCGCGAGATCAAAGGATTTCGATGTTTCCTCCCCATGAAATATTCAACGCGAATGAAAAGCAAGATGTACGCGATCAAGTCTGTACCGTGGGTGTATCTCTTGGATCGCGTTTCGCAAATCGGGTCATTATTGACATATCGTAAAAAAATAATTTTATTTGTCGATCAAACATGATTCCATCAGAACTTCGACAGATTTTTAAATCCGCTATGTTTCTATATGTAGGTGTCTATCTTTAGTCGAACTCGAGCGTTCACTCTTCTCTGTTGGTTTCCTCGCTGGAGCACAAGAATCGTCATTAATCTCGCCGCCCTGTAATCCGTGGCAGGTCGAATGGCATTAATCTTGTGAAATTCATTCAAATGTTTCTCTCTACACTCGTAGCTAGCGGCGGAAGTTCTGCCGAATCGATAACGTCAATGCTAACCGGTGGAGAGTCGATAACTCCAAGTGTACGTCTCGATCAATGTGCGATACACGTTTGACATTTCCACGAATGTAACTGTGTAATTCATTGTTGATATTTCGACGAACGTAACTGTATTCACAGATGATCATGTTCTCGTACACATTCGTGTCCGTTGTTAATGCCCGGAATCGATACGTGTAAACCTATTTGCTACGTACAATGGAATATAAGACGTTTTTGCGGCATATTTTATACATACTGTCCAAAATAAAATTTGAAGTAGACGTATTTCAGGTACATTATAATGCAAATAAATATTTGTAAAGTACGGTAAATATCGAACTACATGCCAGTATTTTAATAATTAAGAGGTATTTAGATGTTAGCTAATATGTGTTAGACATTTGAAATGTTACAATCTGAAACTCAGTTACATTTTCGTGAGACCATTTGATCTTTATTTTTGTGCACTCAGACTGAAACTGTACTCATTATGTTTGTTTCGTCCGACGGAACCAACAACCGGCCGTTTGAACTTTGCCAACGCGAAGTCAAGCCGTCTCTTAAACTCAACGACATTGCCCATGTCCGTTCGGTTCTCGGTGTGTGTGTGTGTGTGTGTGTGTGTGTGTCATAATGACCGAAATATCTCTATCCCTTTGGTATCTGCGCTGGGAAACACGCACGTGTTCCTCCGATCGAAATGCCTTTCAAACTATATTACTTCGTCACCTGTGATATGACGTATCCGTATTAAAATAGAAGAAGAGAAAATCAATATTCTTTCCTGACGATCAAATGATAAGTTACTATAGAGCTGTAATCTGAATGATGTTCATGAATGTTATTCATGCGACATGTGGCACTTTATGATCAGCAGTGGCTCATAACAGGCATGTTGAACGTCTGCAGGAACAGTTCTTTCTGACAGTTATAACACTTCCTGTATGGAAATTTCATCAGATCTTTATCCTATTAACGATAGATTAGGGAGATATCAAATATACTGAGTTTTTATGTAATGATTTTATGCAAACATGTTGTTTGATTCCATTATATAATGAGGATTATCTAATAATTATATCCTTGTATTCTGACAAATTAAAATGCATTTCAAGCTTTATACTGAAATCAATGATTAATAGGTAGTTTTCTTACTGACTCGTACAGCACTTTTATGGAACTTCTTGCATAAGTATTAGACTTTACATACTTTAAGACTATCCTAGTATTTGATATTCAAAAGGAATTTGCTGATACCCAGTCTAGAAATATTTGTAGACTAAAAAGAGATCTTCGATCATCCATATGTGATCCACGTTCAATTCGTAATGTTCCAATTTAAGAGACCACCGTAATAGATCAGCACTTCTCGCGATACATACCGAGCACGTGCTTCGAAAGTGCATAACGTCGAGTGGTGCTCGAAGAATCCCCGAATTAGGACAGTCGGTGCACGCTACATCGTGACATGTTCCTCTATAACTTCCATAGAACGTCGCGACACGACATTCGATCAAATTACTTAGCCGTTTCGTTAGAAGTTGCTGTTCACCTATTTCTGAAATCGTCGAGGCTGATATGCCTTGCGCTGGTTTATCGGCAAATTGCCTGCCATACATACATAATTAAATAATGCTTGGATAGGAGTATTGTCATCGATCACAGTGTCATTGTCTCACCAATTCTGATTATTACACGCAACGTGAAAATAAACTGACATTCGACACGTTACAGTGGCATTGAAAAGAAGTTGGAATTTTCGTCGTTACTAATTTTCACCACTTTCACACATATGTACAAACAAATGTTCTTTCCTGAGTGAATGAAATTCAATTTGGGGCAGTTAAACGCTTGGCGTTCAGCAATTAAAATTCTATTCTATAGCGAGATTTTAACCCAGTCCGGGCACGTGCTTTCTTTTTGTCCAAATGAACAGTCAACGCTTTTGAAATGTTACGCTGCTCGGCTGGCAAATTGTGCTCCTCGTTCAAATTTATGGATCTCTCGAAGGGATCGGGGATTGAAGCGCGTGTGACAACGGGAAGAGGAATTCCCTTTCGAACGAACGTGCGTTTCGAGATTACGTATCCATTGTAGCCGATTGTCGAGAATACCCAGGGAAAACGGGTTTTCTCGCTGGAAATTGCCAGGGGCAAACGCGCAGGTACACATTATTTTCTCCTTTCTCTCCCGTGCTCATCTAACATTTCCATATTTCGGCGTCACGAAATAAACGTGTCTAAATACAAGCACGTTCTCGTTACCCTGAAATTTCTTCATAGAGTAGATCTATCGAAAGTTATTACGCACTTTTCTGTTGAAGAAGTCAGAGGTGACGACTTACACTTGATAGGAATTTCAAGTTTTAACAATTACTTGTTTTGCCTTTTAATTGTATTTGTGTTGTAGTAGATTAAGTAGATGATCAGAAATATGAATATTATTATTGTGTCTTAATGAATATTATTATTATTATTGTGTAATATGAATATTATTATTATTGTGTAAATAAAAAATATCATTTCAATTCACTTTATGAGGACGTCTTTATATGTATTTATGAGAAGATGTATGATAAGTATAATAGGATACACTGCATTGTTACCAATTGTATTTTACATGCCCAATGTCACGCATTGTACCGACACACAATGCCGTCGTAGACGTATCGAGAAAATCAATGATACGTCATAGATATGAGCGAGTGGAACACCGCGGCGAGACATATCATTCATCCACGATATCCGGCAGCGAATATGTTGAGTAGGATGTTCAAGTTAAAGTAGTCGTAGCCTGGGAAAATTTATTGGACCATCCGCGATCCTAGGACGTGTGATTATTTGCTCGAGGCGGCGAATTTGTCGGTTCTCGCCATGACAGAGGGAGGAAGAATATCAATCGCCCGAAGGAATTTCGTGAGTTCCTCTCTGAAAACTTACTCTTCCAGCCGCGTCAGGATCCGCAAGTTTTCCGAGATCTCGCCGGAAAGTTATCATGTTCCTCAACGATGCTTTGGAAACTCGAGATCTTTGCGTCAGCCGGCCATCGTTGGTCGCTGATTATTATGATTAATTGGTAGAGTTCTTTTGCGGATAATAATTTGAAGTTGGTTCGGCAGCGAGAGACTGTTCAATTTTCTGATGGATGGTCGATCAACGATTGATCGTCGACCATCGAGTGGCTATTGATTCGGCATAATTAATAGACAACTGCTAAGTGCCAAGCGGCGCAGAGAATTCTAATTAGATGGACGCAGGAACGCGCGCGATGGTTGTAATTAGCGTCATGTGTAATCTCGAAGCAGTCCTCATCTTGGGACTAATCTGGATATTGTTTCAAATTAAAATTCGAGCATAATGTACGAATTGATGCATTCAATCCGGTTATTGAAATTCGGTAATGGGAGGACATTATGTTCGAGCGAAAAAGAGCCAGTGCAAGGACAATAAAATGAAATCAAACTACAAAAGAAAATATTATAAAATGGGTAGTGTACTTCGTATGTTATATCAAGGTCGTCGTCCTTATCTTTTCAGGTCCCAGTTGAGACTTGTGAACATGAAAACCTTGACATATGACCGAGTTTACAACCCAACTATGTATCTCGCATAGTGTTACGTTGGAAGTTGCAGCTACCAAAGAGAAGTTCCCGTTTAAAAGCGCGTACTTGCCGTACTTCTATACGTACATCGTCAATCGGCCGGCTCGTTGAAAACGAAAGATTTTCGAGACTTTTAATCGCGCAAAGAGCACGTTTTTTCATATGTAAATTGTTCCCTGGTTTCGTCAGGCAGACTAGCCTTCCCGCGTTACTGGCACGCGATACGTGAGAGCTTACCACAAATGATCGGCACCACGTTTTCACAAGAATTCGTTGCTCGTTGTTTTGTTTTCCGAGAACAGTCGATTTTCAATATATGTATTTTTTTTCATGTACTGGCCCCGTACTCACCCTCCCAGGCTTTCCAATTATCGAGCTTTCGCATGAAAGCTTCGAACCCATACAACGACAGAAAAAGCATTGCTTTTATTCTTAAGAATTTATATTAGAGTTGCATTTTTGCTATCTACATATTCTCGTCTGTGTATACACAACGTTATCTGAAATTTTGCATACGCAGGATGAATCAATAGAAATTTTCATATGCAGTAACTGTTCGACATATCAGAATGTATTTTTAACTAGTTTTCTTAGATAATTTTAAATGATGCTCTGTATAAGTGTTAGACATATTCGAGAAATCTTATTATACTTTGTATTTTAACCAATTTAGTCCGGTGCGAGATGCTTTATCGAAGGAAGTCTTGTTGAAGTCGCAGCGGTATCTCGTTATCGCCTGTTTACACCGATTCCATTTACTTGGGAATCGTGAACGCGTGTCGTGTCGTCTAGGTTCTCGTGCGGAAATTCACACCAGCGATTAAATGGGATTTAACAATTCGTATCACCGGGCATGAATATTATAATGAAAATTAATACTATATTTCGTGTCGTAATGGTTGTCATCTTTATTTCAGTATTTCATACAACGTTACATTTAGTACTTGATGTAATATTTAATAAACACATTTGGTAGAGTGCTCTACTATTATATACAGGGTATGAGTTAATAAGAGCTACGGAAATCAGTAATTATTAATTCATTTTATTAAAAGAAACTCGGTGCATTTACTAGAAGACAGTGCACATTGCATGGATGTATTTTATTCTATATTTTATTATACTAACATTCATTTTCCAAGGCTGTATAGTAAATAATGTATAATGGTACTTCATCTTGATTCATCCTGTATAACTAATTAGTGATAATGAAAAATTGTGCATACATGTGTAGACGCTAATAGTGCAAATGGTTTAAGATTATCGAAGAGTTATTAAGGTGAAAATGAAATTAGGACTTGCGCGGAAGTTCTTCGATGAAGCTTCGCCGTCTCAGAATGCGTTCTTTCCGGTTTCTTCCCGGTGCTTGTTTCCAATTTATGAATGAAATTAAACTCGCCGTCGGAATTGGCGCGCGGGTGGTAAAAGATAATTCTTCTCTGAAAATGACTTATTCGGTTGGAAACGGAAATAATGAAGAGACCATTATTTTCCGCATAATGTGGCCCCGCTGATTTCCAGCAAAAGTCTCCTCGTTATTCGCGTATGCAAATGGAATACGTGACTGCCATGCCGCGGGACGCTGCCCGAAATGCAATAGTCACTCGTTCAAAATCGTTTCTGACACGTACAAAAAATGCGAAAGCACCCGAATATGCATATGCGAATCCGAAACAGAAATCGTAACGGTCTTTGCAATTTTTGTTTGAAGATGCAGATTGAATCGTACCGAAAATTCTCGTGGACTTTTATTCATAGAATTACGTCACCAATACTTTGTAAATACATATTTGATATTTTGAAGATTTTAACTAAAAGTGCCACTTTGTGCAATTGTCTTTATATTTAATCGTTTGTCATTAAATAATCTTTACTTAAACCTTAAAAACGTAAACAATTGTTTCATTACTTAATGATCAGAATGAAGCAAGTCAAATTCAAAGCTTCGCCTTTATGTATTTCTGGATGGTTTTATCTAATCGTACAATACTTTCTGATTTATTTGCGTATTTGAAAGGCATTGCGTAACTTTTTGGTCACAACGTTTCTGCGAGAGTTCAATGTGTCAGCGTTTAGTATCTGACTAATGACTTCAGATTCATCTCCGCCACTTCGTAACGTAAGTCCGGTCTATAACTCATTCGAGACCAAATAGTCAACAATTCACCGATTAATGCCGAATTCCACTAAAACATGAACACGGCACAGCAATTCGCATGCCGCAGATCAAACGAAATGGGAATTAAGGTGAAGCATTCCGTCGCGTGCCTCGATTCGGTCTAGTAATCCTGCAGAAGTGCGATAATAGTACAGGTAGGAGAATCCCAGCCAGGTCAATCCCTTGGAAATAGTGACTTGCCGGTGTTGACCGATCCTTACCATGGCAAACTCAACAAGCTAGTAATAATGACTTGTGAGATTTATGGTACCTCTTAGTGGTCATTAGCTCCTGTAAAAGCTAATAAATTATCGAATTCCATGAAGGGCATTATTAGTAGATTTTAGATTTGTATGCTAGTATTTGTAAATCCAATTTAGAAGTTGAAATCCAGATAAGAATTTATTTCATCCTTAAAAAAAAAGTAGTATATATTTCATAGCATATCGTTACAGTTTTAAACGAAGTATTGACACTAACTTCTCTTTTGATACTTAAAGGAAAGTAGGCTAACATTTTTTTATGTGAAGTCGCGTTTCCGAGAAAATCAAATTTAGAAGTTAGTCAAGTACACTTGGATAACTTGTTTCAAACTCGATTTTCTTGAGTACGAGAACCTCAAACGCAAAAATGTATTCTATACTTCAGACTGATTTCTCAGTCATTAAAAGTTAGATAAACATCATATGCCACGTATATTCTACAAAAAATATGTACTGCGTGTCAATGTTTTCTATGATTACATGAAATCTGTAGTCGACTCGTAACATTTCTTATTGATTCATTCAGTATAATATCAATTGTCAATAATTATGCTTGATATCGTACGTACTATTTCGCGCATCCTGTAAACGCGTTCTGAAACGTTTCACTGCATTTTAATTCACGCGGGAAAGTTCGCGGACTATTAACTGAATAATCTGAAATGCGCAGCACATGTGTAGCTGCGGAAGCTGGATTCCTCCAGTTTAAAAGGTTTTTCTTTTTCCGCTTTTTCTCTTCTCATTTTAGAAAGGCATAAATGTGTGTTGCACATAGTTGGAAAATCGAGCGCGAGAAATCTCGCATGCGAGTCGCTCGCATAATCCGTGCATACTCGCTAGAGAACGACGTTCACAGAATCACATTTCTTCCTATCGGGTAGTCTTCTAATTCGCATACGACAATGACCATTCTTCGAATATTTTGAGATAAACGCGTTCAAAATTTTCGCATATTTTTAATATAAAATGATGATGTCAGCTTAATATGAAATGCTTTCATCATTTTGTGTACGAAAGCATTTTTGAAAAATTGATTTTTTTACCCTAGATTAGGAGACTACCCCTTTAATACTGAACGACTTGTTGTTTCGGGTTAGAAAAGGGACAAAGCTTCAGTCGTCGTCGTACGTTGGCGGCGCGCATTGTTCTGCTCTAATAATTGCGTTCACATTCAATTGGACGGAACGAAAAGGTTCTGCCACGCCGACAATGATTTAGGATCGACGACTACCATAGCTGACTAGCGGTTAGTCTTTACCATGCATCCACGGAACTTAATGAGGTGACAGTTTCGCACCGCTTTATTGTCTTGTTCAAAGCAGTTTCGCTACAACCGTAGTCTATGCTCATATACGTTGAAACTTTATGATTTTTTACTAACTAGAAGTTTAAACTATTTGTTTAGTTCCATAGTAGTTTGGACATTTTTGGAAATTCCGAAATTTTCGACAGCCTGTTCCATCCAGACTCAATGTCGTCCCGATACGTTCCATCGGGTTCTCGCACACTTGTAATGAATACATATTTGCAAGAAACCTCTGTATCCACATTACATATTGAAGTAGTCATAATTAGCAATCATTTGCAATGTATAGGCGCTTGCTTCCATCTTACAATTACACAATGACGAATATTGACAAAGACCTGATATAGTTAATGAGATATGTATCAAGATAATTTAATTTACTTTTTATACATCTCAGTTTAAAAAGGTTTAGATACACAATCTGAAATATTCCTGGTAGTGTCGTACAATCATTTTGAAAAAATTTTTAAATGGCCGAGTTTCACGTGAAAGGAAATCAGTAAAAAAAGTCCTGGCAATCATCTAGCATCCTGCAGTCTAATCGCTGGAAGATATTAGAAAGTATCGAACGAGTCGCTGAGTTTCTTCTCTCGGTGTATCGTTCACTACCTAATATGTAGTCGGGAAATGTTGAAGGCACTCTACAGTCGATAACGTGCTGTGAATAATTTTTCAACATCGTAAATTATCACAAGAATCTTGTCACGACCGATATTATAATTTCTTTCGTTGAAAAACTTGCTACGTGTTTTTCATTCTACCAGAACACTTTAATATCCATTTATATTCCTGTGTCAGTTACAACAGAACATTTTATGTTTCATATCGTATCCATTTCAAATTCCTCGTTTTTATTCACCGCAGTCTAGTAAAAATGATTTCAGCGTTCTGACAATATGAAATAAGTACACATTAATCACTTTCTTAAACTTAGAAAGTTTGGTAATTCTTTTTCAAGTTCTTATACAAAAATGCAGGCTAATTTTATTTATTGTTTCCTTTAACAAGTGTAGATAGATATTGAGTCTATAAGTAAGCTTCAATGCTGTATTTTCGCTAATGCACATAAAAAAGATAGACTTTAGTAAAAGTGAAAGGTTTGGTCAGCTTTTTATATGCGGCACAACACGAATAACATGAAACATTGATTTGAGAAGTAGAGAAGGATTCCTATTGTCAAAATATCTCAGAATTTGCGTGGGATCTGCTTTTGGAAAGTCAATTACAGCTGCGACTATACATTTCATACGCATATCACGATAATCTGATCTAAGAAGAAAACTTATTTCCATAAAATGATATCAAGTTCCTTGGTGTGTCTTTCAACGCGGAGGAATTCTATCCGTGCTGGGAAGCTGCGATGCAACTAAATGGATCGTGTAAACACGATTCAACTCGGTGTAGGTAATTCCTTGGAAAATCCATAGGGTACGGGGGGTTAAACGTTAAAGCGATCCACGGTGCGAGTTTCAGCTTCTGTGTGCGCGCATACTAAGTGCAGACCCTTCCGTCGCGTCGCCCCCGCTCTGTGTGACGGAATTGCGGTGGCCCAATTATCTTGTCGGCTATGAATTACGTACAGGCCTGTGCCTGTACGCTCCGGCATCCTTGGTGGAACTTTACGTATATTTCGCTTTAATTTCGCCCCGGCGTCTAGCCGTTGTGTTTACTGCCTCTTGGAGAAAAAGCATGATGTGGGACGAAGCTCGCGACGCTCTAGAATGTTGTTCACGAAGAATTTTCGCATGTGAACGGATGCGACGAATGAGTAGAAAGTTTTCTCAAGATCAGCTTTTGCTCTCTTAAAAAAAGAGCTACCGAGGAGCTAGAGGAGTGATACTGAAAGTTAGCGGTTCGTGAAATCTTGGCGCGGTTAATACTTATCATAAAGTACGGCGTTTTAAAAAGGTTGTTTCACCAAAGTATTACAGTCCGATATCGAGGAAATTTCTTTTTTAATTATAAGTTACGAAAATACTGGCCAGTAGATCCATTTGAAAAGTGATGAATAATAGGAAAAATGTGACGCGAAACCTGGAAAGTAGGCAGATGCAATAACGCATTTATCAATGGTTCAGGTTGGTATCCGAGAAAGTTGGTCTAACTGCAACTGAGTCATTATGAGAGCATAACTATTGTCCTTTGCGGTTAATCTCTTTATCAGCACGTGGCTGGCAGTCGGCCAATCGACTACCACCCTCAACTACCGAGACGATCTACGACTCTCTCGCCTTGTTTTGATTTTACTCGTCTCCACTTTAGAAATTCCATCCACTTGCCGAATCGATCGTAAACAGTATCTATTTATCTTGAAAGAGTAACCATAAAATCTATATCCGAATAAGCTTTTTCAGTTTGACTTGGTCAGTGTTTTTGAATAACTAAAGAGCATCTCTTTTTATGATCTCCTATCAAAGTAAATCTATATAGAAATTTGAAATTGTTATTAATTTTAACAATTTAAAAATATTTAAAGATTTCTTTTATTTGGAAGGGTCCATTTATTAATAATAGAGATTTCAATCAAATTGTTAACAGCACTTTCAGTTGGGAGTTTAGTCAAATTCTGATTTTGATTTATGTAGAGAAGCTCTCACGCTGTTCCATACCAATTGAATAGAATTCCTAGTGAATGTAAAACGGCGGCAAAAAGGAGCAATACAGCAATCGGACTGGCATTCGCCAGGGCCGGAAACGAAAACGTATCCGACGTGTTCTACACGCGACGTTCTTGCGCGTTTCGCGAGAATTTATCAAAAGCGCATGGGCGTTGACGTATGATGATATTCTTTTTCGGCCACTCGGGTCCGATCCATTGAGCGTGAAACCACGTGGTTGGCGTGCCGCCAGTCTCGGAGTTATGTTTATAACAACGTATTACGGATTCTACGTGGGATTCGCCGCGATTCGTAACGATGATACTATGTGATGCTTATACGAGTACGCGACTGCATGCCGCGTCGCGTCGAAAATCTTGGACCGCGTTCCCGCAAATTCTGTGTTGCAGCTTCCTTCTTTTTTCTTCCGCGGGAAGGTTTTGCTTGGCTTCTCGCCCGATCCAACTCCTATATCCTCCGCCTTCCTCGTTTCTCGAGAATATTTGGGAACGTTTTACGGTACTGGTTGCTGATGTACACGTTATAGGCCCTGTATCCAAGGTCTATGCAAGAAACCGCCTAATGTCTAACAGATTTTAAGTGACTTTGAGGCAACGGTTGCTAATCGTTCATCCTGGAAAGGATGAAATCGATCCTCCCTTTTTCACGGTATAACCCGTCGCCGAATCTGTGAAATGCGCTTAAAATTCATTCGAGTTGAAGCGTTAATCGTATTAAAAGTTCCTCTTAATTCTCTTACTGTCTCACCTCTCGAATACTTGGCACGGGCTGTGCCGATTCTCGACGCATCGACGTAGGTAGGCTAGGTTTGAACCGAAAAGTTTGAGAATTATTATCGAACTCGTCGACCGGATGGAAATTAGAGCCGATTCTTCTTTAGTGACATCGATTGTCGAAAAATTGGCGCTGCTCGGTCGCGATGAAATTTAATTAACACGGTTCCGTTACGACGCTTTAAAAATAGACCGGTGAAACAGCCGATGTTGGGAAATTCGAATTGAAATTTAAACGACATCTACTGAACTCGCCTTTTGATGCAAAAGAACGGCTAATTGGCCCGACACCGACGACGAACAATGAATGTTAATTTCTAACGAACGTACGTCATTGGATTACACAGTCCTTTTCACAGACCTTTCGACGATCTCTTCGCGTCGATTTGTTTTTCCTAACTCTGTGTGCGTCGTATTGATGCACGATGCATTGAATTCTGGTTTAAGGGGCAAAAATTTTAAAATTATTTTCACCTTTCAATAAGTTATTTATAAATATATTAATCAGTTTTATTCTCACCGTTTTTTTTATAAGTATATAAAGTAGGTAATGAAATTATAAAATTAAAAGAATATCGAGCAGATTATTTCTAATATTCTCGATATTCATCAGTCTCTCAAAATGTAGTTTAACCCAAACCCCAAAAAAGTAAAACCCTCAGCTTCTTCTTCGATTTTTTATTTTTAGTAGATGTTTTATTAAAAAAAATTTTATCAATACTTCATTTTGTATGAATAAAGGTATCGGATATGCAGTTTGCCATAAGACTGAATATAATACATGCAAAAACGAAATTTTTAATAACTTTTTCTCAGGCATCCCGTTAGAAAGTTTTACGTGTAATCTGACTATTAATCGATTGTCGATAGAACTCCTACAGAAGTTGATTTTCTAATTTTTTGCACATGACGACAGCGCGTTGTGCGTCGGATCGATCGAATTATTTCCAGTTAAAGGCCGATTACATAATCGTAGAATTTTATTCCGTTATGATTAAACGCTGCTTCCGTTGAGTGTATGCCGTCAACCGAGGTCGTAAATTGCGGAAACGAAATTACTTTCGTAAGGCTATTGCTGGTGCCGTTGGCGATATCATTCGTTACGGGAAATTTGCATACACTCGGAATATAATACTTCTTCGATTTTCCTCACCGTTATCAGCTATCCGACCTAACAATCGCATCCGATTATACCTTAATTTATCGCCACCATTATCTCGAAAAATTTCGCATAGTCGAATAAATTTGTACAGAATGTACTATTATAGAATAGATAATAATACGCGTGTCCCGAATTGGAAAATTCAATTCACATCTTTTCTCATCCCTTATACTGAATGTCGTTATTAAATTTTATCTAACAATAAAAGGTTTTGAACAATCAGACTATATATTTTATATTAATGAAAGGGCTTCAAGAACAATTANGAGAGAATGTTTTGGCTTAATTTTGCAGATCGGTTCCACCCCTTAAACTTGAGTTACCGCGGCAAAGAAGAAATACGTATTTAATATTTTTAACTGTTCTTGAAGCCGAGTTACTTATGGGGCACGAAATCTCTCACGACGGTAGTGGGGATTTCGTGCCCCATTACTGTTGAAGCCTGCCAAATTACATTAAAGTCGGAGTCGACCATTAAAAACTTTTCCTTGTAAGTGTTTACAGTAGTTTCTGATATAACATACATATAACATATACATCACGTACATACATCCTGGTTCACTTTCTTAACAAGTTAGTAAACAAAATTCCACTGTAGATGCATTATCGTATATCATTTCTGTCACAAGTAACGTGCATTCAGTTTTATTGGAAACATTTACATATATCTCTTGCGCGCATGTTTCTAATTTCTCTTAAATCACGCCCTAGCTGCGTTATTCCCTGATAATCGATTGGCGCGATATTTCGCACACACGCTTTAAGGGTTTATCTGGGATTTCCGAACGCCTACCGCCCCTAAAGTGTCTCGCTCGCACTATTTCCGTCGCATTCGGTGCTGTCGTAAAAAGACGCGTGGACGTGTATTAATAGATTGCCCGAGTACGCATCCCCGGTGACATCGCGTACCATCGAAATTCAGCCAAAACCGCAACGCGAATTTCTCTTATGCAACCGATCTGAACCAATAGCGATGGGGGACGATCGGGCGATGGAGGATGGAGCGCCTCACAGATATGCGGAAGGCTACCGGCTTCAGCGCGCGTGGGGACGCGATTGAATCTCAGATTTTGACGAAATCTTGTTTCCATGCAAAACGTGTCGGGTCTACTGCATTTTTTGGCTCGCCCAGTTTTATACATATATTGCATTTGTTACGTGGAGTGGTTACGAGTGCTTAAATTCTCGTATAACTAGTAGTCGAACCACGAAGAAGGCGGCTAGACATGGTAGAAAAGAGATGATCAAATTTGCTCTTTATCTGAATTATTCCTTCCTGAATTCTAATATTTCATGCAAAAGAGTAATGGATAACAGATGAAATATTCCTTGAAATACTTTGAAACAATGGACTTTGGTACAGTAAATTTTAATTCGAATCGCAGACTTAAATATTTTATTTTGATTTAAGAACAAAACTTAAAATAAAATATTATTCAATTAGTCTTATAAAAGATAGGTATTTATTTCTTAACGTCTCTCGCATTTATTAATATTTTTTAATTGTGGATTTTATGTATTCGTGGAAAAATTGGGTATGCAAAAAATAAGATAGATTTTCTTGTTTTAAACTGATACTACAAACATTTTATTTGGTACAAAAATTTGTATACATATTAATGATGTACTTAAATGTTTAATAATCTTTGTTCCAGAATCACGAGTATGGCGGGTACGGTGACGAGCCGCGACGTAAAAGGTATGTATGCGAATCTATTAATTCCTCATTTATAGTTGTTTATGCAAAAATATAAATGATGATGATAAATTCGTTACTTGGAGTTCCGAGTATTGCCAAATTCAATCGGCATACAATACTAAATTATTCCGAGTTAATATGTATATATGTACTCATTTCTCTTCGTTTTCATTCAACAATTGATCTCATCTCGTGACCTGTTATATAACTCGTACAGTAATTTGTTTCCTTCTATCACGTATTTACTATATTACACTCTAATTGACACGATCAGACCGAGGATTTTTATGAAGAATGAAACGTGTGTGGCATCGGTTTAAAGAATATGTTTAAGATTTTATCTTTGATCAAATTATTTAAACAATGAAATATACATCCTGCTAATGATATTCTGAATAGGTTCGTGCATTACATTTACAATGTCTGTACGTTGAATTATCTTATAAACATATAAATTCCGCAATTTAACACGGTATCACGTAAATGATTTAAACAGGAATGAAACAAAAGCTAGTCCAGTGTTCTCAAGTTTCGTATTCGTCAGAACGAATTATTTTCACGAAAGTTTCAAAATCCACTCTGACTCATTATTCAGAACTTGCACTCGGAGACGTCATGTCTCGTTGAAAAGCGAAATGCGTTTCACGGTTTGTTCCCTCGGCGAAGGATTCATTCGCGAACGAAAGTTAGTTCCATCCATAGTGAAACGGATATTGCCCGATATCGAATTTTCGCTGCTCTGAGTCACACTTAACGCTCAGGTTAACTTCTTATTATTAGACTTGGCCCGAGCCGACTACTTCGGTCTGAAACTTTAGTGACCGTCTGCGACGTTTTAATTAATTTCGACGTATGCGTCGTGGCTTTTCTTCTTCTTATCGCCCTAGCAGCCAATTCCGCGCGCATCGTCCTTTAAACGTTAAACGTTTATCGCGAACGCGAGCAGAAACCAATACGTTGTTTCATTCGTTCGAACACCACAGCATTATATATAAAAAAAGATCCGATAATTTTTCACGCTTTCAATCACGCAAACAAAGATCTCGGTACATTTCCATTGCCATCACAGAGAATTTAAAAATCCCAGCCTGCATTTAAGAATTACTTCAAGCATAGAAACATTCTTCTTCTATTTAAACTTAATTCTTATTGAAAACGATGCATCTAGTGATTAAAATCGGAAATTTGTTTACCTCCTCGAAAGGAGAATTACGTTTCAGGGAACATGAAACGATTGATCACAACGTAGCGAGAATCTATCCCGCCTTCGTACGTTTTCTTCGTTTGCGTTCAAACTGAGTATTTCCGAAGCACGAAGGGTCGAAGTTTAATCATTTAGAGTGGAAGCAACAGATTTGAGACAGGCGGAAAATTGGTCTGACTAGTTTGAATTGCAGAACGAGAAAGCATCAATGCGTCTCTTTTTCTTTTTGCGGAAAAATCGTAGGCAGTTGAATTTCCAATTGGTTGCAAAGCGGAACGGAAAACAGTGGTGGTGAAGAGACAGAGTATAGATTGACGCCAGACATGAAAAATGTATAGCTGGCTATCCATCAATAGGTGCTTTCGTTGTATGTATCGCGGCCACGTTGAATCTCGGAAGGAAACGAGCACGATTTTTCCTTCGTTTTTCTTGCCTCGAGTATAATCGAATATTTCGCGTTGAACCTTCCCGGCCGTACTGGTCGTTCTGATTTAATAAAAAATTTTCACCAACTGTGCACTTTCCTGGTGTAATTTCACTGCAATTCAACGACTGGCTGCTCCCCGGGAAAATGCAGAATTTTTCGCTACCGTGACTCGGTTACGTGCTGCCTTTTATCGAGTTAACCTTTCCAACGATTAAATTCTTACATTTTAACTAATTCGTCATGGTTTAAAGATAAATAGTAAAGTCGGAAAAATTGATTGCATAATTCTGTTTTTTCTTTGTTTCTTTCAGAGAAGACAATAATAAGCCAAATCACGTTCTCCTCTTCACAATTATCAACCCAGTCTACCCCATCACTGTGGTAAGTGCTTCTTTGAAACTTTATACATATATTGAATAAGTCATTAACCCCTTCCGGTGTGATTTAATCATAAACCCAATGACGTACTAGATTCGTCATTTTACCGGAAGGGGATAAAAACAGATATGAAAACATTTTTTATTCACATATGCACAGAATTTATAATTTCCGCACACATCACTGCAGCATAAAATTTGCAATCTTGATAGAATGCAGTTCAAAGGTGTTCCGAGTGCGATTAAATGCGTTGCTTCTCGGCGCTTTAAACTTCTTTAAAGAAGTACGTATGTACTTGCGTTTTCTCTGCGTAATCCAAGCGTATCGATGCTTTATGACTTATCCAGGTGGTTTGCCGTTTAGGCGAGTGTTTGTAAACGCAGTTTCGCATTCCGCGCGCGTGGGTACATACGTGCGTAGAAACGAACGATGAAAAAGTTAGATCCGACAACACTTGACACAATCGTTGCTGAACGATTGTTGTGAATGCCTCGCAATTGGCGTCGGAGATCGATACTGAAAAGATGATGTAGCGCGCGGAATGTACTGTGAACCTCTAAATCGAAGTGGAAGGCGGGGAATCGAGAGATGTATTGAAAACGAAAGGCAGGACAAAAGTTGTTGGCACAACGTGGCCACCATACGTGCCGCAGGCCGTCGCACTGCATTTTATTTCTGTTTTGCGCCAATAATAGATGAGCTCTGTCGCTGTTTCTGTCTCTCGAACGGTCGATGCCTACCGCGATCTGGCATTGTTCGCACTCCATCCGTTCGCATAGCTCTCCGGTCACAATGCTTACTTTGTTTTTTTCCTTCTCCTTTTCGTCGTTTTGTCGTTATCTCCACGACAGATGCACTAATTAAAGAGAGGCCCCTTAAACACCGGAGGCTTTCTCGAGGGCGCACGGCCACTCGCAAACCGTCCTTCTGTCGTTCCTTTTTTCGTCCTATAAGTACGTCGTTTCGCGAGTATGCGCCACAGTTTATCGTCCCTCTGTCTCGCTCAGACCTCCTAATAGAACCGGCATTGGTATCGCTTTAATTATCCTCACTAATTTCCGAGTTCGTAGACCAATTGAAATTTTCATCTCGCCACGATTTAGGACTCGGCTGACGTCGATTTATAGGCGCTTTATACTCACTGGAGGAATGTTACACAGAACAATTTTCCACTCCGACTGAAATAATCCTATAACACAGTCGAGCGTGTATCCAATTACATTTTGAAAAATATTCAGGCTGGCTAATACGATTTCCGGATTATGCTATGTAAAATGTGAGTAACCGTTTCGGAATAAGTTTGTCTCTTTTGATAATACTATATAATCCTCGCAAGTGTCTTGAATTCTTAATACTAATTAGTCGTTTACGTTGATAACAACGCTGAAATAGACAATTCATTTTGCAAACGAATTACGTAAACCAATTATCGTTTAACACGTGTCGTCTGCTGTTCCGTTAAAAACTTCAATTATTCTTTTATAATCTTAAACAATAGAAAATAATTTCGTGGCGAGACGAGAAGTTTTGTTAATTTCCTTATAAATTGCACTGACCTCCTTTTCCTCGGTGCTTTTTATAACTTGCTTGGCTGTGGATGGAAATTAGAAAGGATTTCATTTTTCATATCCTGAAAAGTAGGCGGTTATTGTTGAGATTCTCAGGAAGCAAAGCATCGTTTATTAAAGCTTTCCGGGAGGAAACGCTTCGTTCGATCGTGTCAGCAATATGGAAAAGCAACATCATTAAGACAGTTTCAAAGACGGGAATATCAATGGCACCCACGATAACCTATCAATATTTTCTCACGGAATGGGCTAATGTCGCGCGAATCCGATTTCTTGCATCGAGTTCCGAGCCAAGCTATGCAAATTGTTTCCAATAATTTTGAAAGCTTTACTTATGACCGCGTGTTGCGGAGCTGATAAACTTCGCGGTGTATCAAGCTCGCTTAAATTGTCTTTTAGACACCTTGGCGTATCTGTTTAATTTCGTTGCCAGTCACATTCGATAGAGTGACTCCTACATATTAGACAAAAGAACATGTACAGAAACCAGTGAGTGAGCACTCGCAGCGAGAAATCGTTTTTCATTCATCACAATAACGGAGTGAATTTATTGAATCGTCGTTCAGCGTACAGTACTGTTCAAAAGTATGGATACCTATTATGTTTTACGAATTGCTGCATGCCAGGAATTATTATTTTTAAATAGTCTTTACTGTTAAATTCCATTAATATCAGAATTCTTATGCAGAATGAAATATCGTAGACAGTTAAATTAGGATTTATTATTTACTCACTGCAATGTGTATTTACTTATGATATTTTATATCGTGTTATCATGTCATGTACCATTTATATTGAATTGTTTTATAAATGTATGGTAACCGCAGTCTAGCTATTATATATTTAATGTTAGAATATATTCATAATTAGTTCCACAGTCTCAGAGTTATCTCTCAATTAATTATGTATACATATTTTTATGTATGCGCATTTGTCCATGAATTTCTCAAACATGTATATTTGCATACGTGTCGAACTAAGAACCTCTTTCTTCGAGGTCAGTTAACTCTTTCAGTTAAAGGGTTAATAATAATATAATGATCAAATATATTTTCTAAGAGTGCATAAAATAGAATTCGTGTAAACTCGTGTGAAATTCGTGAATAGTTCCATTGAGGAAGTGTCGAAATAATTTGGAACGGTAGTGTACGCCTTTAAGTCTGATGCACGCCTGCCTGGTCTACGCAAACACTGTTCGCGTTCCCCGATTTTACGCGTTCGGAGTTTCTCCATTTACTCGGGTTCCCGTATTTTCGGCACAATTAGAACGAATAAGCCGATACATCATCGTATTTACCTCGGAATTCGGCTAAACGTTCGGTATTTGGCGAAGCTTAAGCCGGTTACGCGCTCAACCGAACGGACTGACTGACGCGCGCGCGCGATTAATCAACTGTGCGAGTGTTCTCTGGTCCCCGGAAAGCGTAGCTTCCGTTTAGAGTGCGAGCTGACAAATTTTGAAAACACGTACGGAACCGAGATGTCAGGCTTTCGGTGTGATTAAAAAAAACTGGCGACATCAATCACAGTAAGTACGTGAGATACAAATTGAATACGAATCGACGAACTCTTACACGTGTTGATACCTGAGTTCCATTTGACTTCTGAATAGATACATTTTATGCGAAGACATGTGAAAAATATTTCAGATTCTGATTCAACGTGTCTAGAAATAATAATTCTAAGTATAATATATATCAACAATTGTACACGTGTCTATTCAACGTGTTTTATGTTGTAACATATTATCTCGTTTCTAACGAAAGTCGAAATTCTGTGTTGCTACTTATTTATTACGTCGCATTACATGGAACGACGGTGAATCATCCTGTTCTGAAAATTTTGTGAACATCGTCGTACGCGAAATAACGAAGCGAAATTCATTAAATCTCGTAAACAAGATTAAATAGGATATGTCCTTACAAGTGTTTTATACGTTGCCCTTAACTGCTAAATCGGTATTTGAAATATCCCCTACGGGACACTTGATGCACGCTCGCATTCTTACGTTACGTTAGGTAGACGGAGAAGCCGGCCACTGTACATAGCCATGAATTTTCTTGCGCTTTAATTCCTGCGATAACTCATCCACCGGCCCCCAGTTACAGTCACCGGATTAAGATTAACACCTTCGCAGTCTCGTACGAAATGGTTTAACGGTGCCTAGCTACTATCTCGCGTATCCCCTATCTCACTCTTTCCATCGGTGACGTGCTTTTATTTCAAATACTGAACTATATTACTTCGGACCGAGATAGATGGTTATTTTAGTATGGCTGCTCTTCGTCGGATTTATACCACCAGTGTGTTTGCTGTTCGCGCGTCACCGATACCACCGTCCGGATACTTCCAATGAAAATATTTTAATTGGCGGCCGAATTCGCTTGGCTAAATACGAATTCGTTGACTGAAACTCAACGCCGATCCATATCGACTTCGCAACCTCCTTGTTCATTCGGTCATTGCACTTAATATGTACACGTGCAAGCGATATACACACGATAATGGGAATCAGCAATCGTCACCTTATTTGTTACGAATGTACATACGTCGTCAAACTGTTCATAATTGTACGTTTTCCCAAGCGTTAAATCGAGTTATGAGGAGTGTTATCTAGATCATTAAACTAGTTAGCCACAATGTTCAACTTTCCTTGTCATAACGTGCAAGGCGAAATGCAGTTTCTAAGTAACTTCGTTATATGTATGTACATGAAGTGCTTTCCAAATATACATACAGTTGAAAATTATACCTTGCGTGGTCATCGACGTACTTGAGTTGTTTTTTAAGAACAGAGACTGCTTTAAAGGTATGTGTAACTTCTATTTTCTGTTATTATTTGTTTTTCATTTATTACTTTCTACTTAATTGTATAATAAATGAACGTTTCATCTTATAAAGATTTTTGTATCACTTCTGTTTTATTGTATTATTTTGGAAATACTCTGTATAGTATACGAGGCATTCTAAATCGTGCTAGACTGACGCGAAAACCAGAATTAATTATATCGCCATACGCGGTAGCTAGATGTTGCATGCGGTTTTCGTACACAGCCTTTAATAAGCGGGATAACATGACGTGTGCAATGCCCACGACCTACTTCTCGTTTCGCCCCGGAGAAAGGTTGCCCCGCGGATTGCCATTTCTTATGCATTCGCCGCCAATTCTCTAACTAACGCGGACTCCGAAACTCGTTCGAGGACAAATCCGAGAGTCGAGAGTCTAAATGTAGCAGCTACATCGTTTCCTGTTTTCTTCATTCCTCGAAAAGCTTGAATCGAAACTACTGAAACTCCTTCTTGTCCCCCGTTGAGCTTTCTAGGTGCGGTTGGAGAATCGCGACGAACGTCGAATTTGTATTAAGTATCTTTAATCTAGCTTTAACTATGTACTTTAGCCTAGAACGCGTGGCAAACTAATTGCAAGTTATGAAGTGTCAGATTTTCAACAATTTCTTGTTATAATCAAATGATTTGAACAATTTTGAGATTTTTGCCTGAAATATTTGTAGTTTATTAATGATCTATCTTCTTTTGAGACAATTCATTCTTTTTCTTTCTTTGGTGAACGCTATTGCATTGCATTAAGTGGTTGTTTTATTCAGAGACACCATTGGTTCACTTTTTTCATTAATAATTTTGTCAATAGTGATTATAGGAAGAAGTGGAGGAGGCACTTCTCACTTGGGGAACAATTGGGAGACCCTGTATAAAATTACATTAGTTCTGTAGTGATTTTCATAAAATGCAGTTTATACAATTTGATGATAAAGATATGACGAATAGCTTTGCCAGAATTTTTTTGACCATGACAGTGGTCAAAAGTTGAAGGAAGAGGAAACAAACGCAAGATGCTTTTAACATTGTTCGGGGTTGTGAAAATATGTCTGCGGACATCGCGTCGTTACGTTACACATTGAAAAGCACTTATGTTGGATTTCCGAAACGGTCAGGCTGGTTCTCCTCTTAATATTTTCCTCTGGTTTCTGTTGTGCGAAGCCTTTTTTTCTGTTTTATTGTATTATTTTGGAAATACTCTGTATAGTATACGAGGCATTCTAAATCGTGCTAGACTGACGCGAAAACCAGAATTAATTATATCGCCATACGCGGTAGCTAGATGTTGCATGCGGTTTTCGTACACAGCCTTTAATAAGCGGGATAACATGACGTGTGCAATGCCCACGACCTACTTCTCGTTTCGCCCCGGAGAAAGGTTGCCCCGCGGATTGCCATTTCTTATGCATTCGCCGCCAATTCTCTAACTAACGCGGACTCCGAAACTCGTTCGAGGACAAATCCGAGAGTCGAGAGTCTAAATGTAGCAGCTACATCGTTTCCTGTTTTCTTCATTCCTCGAAAAGCTTGAATCGAAACTACTGAAACTCCTTCTTGTCCCCCGTTGAGCTTTCTAGGTGCGGTTGGAGAATCGCGACGAACGTCGAATTTGTATTAAGTATCTTTAATCTAGCTTTAACTATGTACTTTAGCCTAGAACGCGTGGCAAACTAATTGCAAGTTATGAAGTGTCAGATTTTCAACAATTTCTTGTTATAATCAAATGATTTGAACAATTTTGAGATTTTTGCCTGAAATATTTGTAGTTTATTAATGATCTATCTTCTTTTGAGACAATTCATTCTTTTTCTTTCTTTGGTGAACGCTATTGCATTGCATTAAGTGGTTGTTTTATTCAGAGACACCATTGGTTCACTTTTTTCATTAATAATTTTGTCAATAGTGATTATAGGAAGAAGTGGAGGAGGCACTTCTCACTTGGGGAACAATTGGGAGACCCTGTATAAAATTACATTAGTTCTGTAGTGATTTTCATAAAATGCAGTTTATACAATTTGATGATAAAGATATGACGAATAGCTTTGCCAGAATTTTTTTGACCATGACAGTGGTCAAAAGTTGAAGGAAGAGGAAACAAACGCAAGATGCTTTTAACATTGTTCGGGGTTGTGAAAATATGTCTGCGGACATCGCGTCGTTACGTTACACATTGAAAAGCACTTATGTTGGATTTCCGAAACGGTCAGGCTGGTTCTCCTCTTAATATTTTCCTCTGGTTTCTGTTGTGCGAAGCCTTTTTAGTTTATTGCTCTGACATGGTTTCAGTCTCGTGGTTGGGAATCTGTTCCCGGCGAAAAGAGAACATGAGTAATTTCCTGCGTTTTTGTAAAATAAAAGTAGATTAAACTGTTTTTGCTTTCGCTAGAGAGAGTCGTGGATTAGTTTCTTTTCTTCTTGAATTCTTCTCCTAGTAGCTTTGAAAATGAATCTACCCGTTAGCTTGTGGCGTTCGTCGAGTTGTATTCAACGATGTTTCTTTTTCCAATTTCAATTACGTTCCTCCATTGTCGAGGGCGCTTGAATGGCTTGCAAAGAATTACTCGTGGGGTGCGGTTTATATAAATCGTTTGCTGGCAAAACAGTTTTTAAAACTGTTGTCTACAGCTCAAAATGAACAAAACATATTTTATAAGACATACTTATACATTTGTATCTAGTTGTTTACCTCAGTTCTTTTAACACGATGTTATAAATTGTGTACGAAGATAACAGAAGACACACGTGATTGATGAGAATATCATAAATGCAAGTAACGCAAAACGCTACTGCGAATGTCTAAAGGCTTCGAACGCAAGGCGCAGACAGTACTCGATTAATGTGTTTTTAAAAAAAATTGATGATAAGTTTATCGGCTGAGAAATGCAATATTTTTAGCAGTATCATTCATTACCAGTGAAATGGGAAGATATTAAATTACATTGAGAACTATTCCAGTGAAAATATCATTTAAGCTTTTGTAAATTTTTATACAAAATATAAAAAGACCTTCGGATAAAAGCGACCTTCACATTTTTCCTCGCGATTTAAACCAATTTTAATTTTTTCAAAATTTTCTGTACACATAATTTAGTAAACTAATGATTTTTAAAACGTTATTTAATTGTAAATGTGTTCAGTTTTTCTCGTAAATTTTACATTCATTTCTATATTTTTATGCATCATATGCAGCGTTTCTATTTCTTGCATGCCTAAATTTTAATTCTCGACAAACAGCGAATTGATTTAACTTAAAGAAGATTTCCTTGCTTTATAAACGACTGTGGTATATCTTCTCGGTATCAATTTTAATTTTTTCAAAATTTTCTGTACACATAATTTAGTAAACTAATGATTTTTAAAACGTTATTTAATTGTAAATGTGTTCAGTTTTTCTCGTAAATTTTACATTCATTTCTATATTTTTATGCATCATATGCAGCGTTTCTATATCTTGCATGCCTAAATTTTAACAATCAAATGTTTCTCGACAAACAGCGAATTGATTTAACTTAAAGAAGATTTCCTTGCTTTATAAACGACTGTGGTATATCTTCTCGGTACCCCGGCAAATAATTAAGCGCGTACAATTAAACCTAATGCATGGTGTATAGCTAACTTCGAAGATAAGGAAAGAGTACGATAACGGACTCGGCGCGCGTTGGGAATACGGAACTTTCGGTGTTGAATCAAATTACCCTTCTCAGTTTAGCTAAGTTCCAGTTCGTGCGAGTCTAAAGTTTCGTCGCCCTTAGTTCTTTTC
The DNA here is from genome assembly GCF_001652005.2 of Ceratina calcarata. NCBI lineage: Eukaryota > Metazoa > Arthropoda > Insecta > Hymenoptera > Apidae > Ceratina > Ceratina calcarata. Next base: position 488,617 of record NW_017155517.1, read on the forward strand.
TCCGTTGGTTTTTGCACCAGCGACCGGTTTGTCGAAGGGAGCTCACGGGCCAACATTTTCTACAATTTAAATAGAAATCTCAGCGAACGAGTTATCCGGTTACAGTAGCGCTTGTAAGCTTATCGGCCCATTTTAATGCTTGTTCTAGAGTTGCCCGGGCATGATCGGCAACTTATAAGGTCTAGCTACCTAAGTATCTAAATACGTAGATACGTGTACATGTTGGATTGCATTTAACCACTTTAACCGTGTCGACTGCCTTTGATACTAACGTTTGTGCAACTTTCCATCTGTGGAGACGCGGAATTTAGAATTGCGCATGAAAAGAATTCGCTCCTCGTCTATCTTGCACTTTTAAAACACAATTTTCGCAGTTTTTCCAAGTTTATAATGCACGCTCCTTAAAAATCTACTTATTAAAAAACTTGATTCTGGAAAAGAATTTCAATTCTTCTATTATACCCTAAACACTAGTTCTATCCTAACACTAGTTCTGGGACACCCTGTATATTTTATTTAATTTCGAGCAGAAAGGTTTCCTTTGTTTAACCAGAAGCTTTATAAAACATAGTTCTCATTTGGAATTAAAATAACACAAAAGAGATTGTACGAAGGTTTGATGGATACAGTCGATGGAATTGAACGAAATATCGTATCGCGAGATAGATAACTCTTTTTTCCAATGGAAATGTGGAATCGTTTGAAACGGTGGTACGATTCACGGACGATCGAGTAGCCAAATCGTACGGCTGTTTGAACTATTCGACTTGGGTAAAAATCGGTAGCTCGTATGGTCGATTACAATTTAAAAAGGTGGCACGGTATTGTGGAAGATCGAGGAGCGTTCTCTTCTCGTGGACTTTCGAAAGAATCGAACTTTTGGGGGGGTAAGAGAGATAGACTTGAGGAACACTTTAAGAATGTTCGCGGGGCAAATAAAACGGGAGAGAAGGCTTCCGATGTTAGGCTCTTTTGCTCCCTTTATTCCTACTTGTTTCTAGTTATAAGCCACTTCCTGAAGGCCGATTCTTTTATCCAGAAAAGTTATAACGCGTGGGTCGAGGAAGAATGGAAGTTCTGTTATACATGTACCTATCTGATCTATTTCAACTGTGAATTTATGCAAAATTATAATTATATAAATTGAAATCGAGCGGAAATTCGTTCGTCCCATTTCATTATTCTATATTATGCATTTATCATCATTCACTAAATAATAAATAATTTATTCTATGAAGTTGTTTTATTTATAATTGCACATCAACAGCTGTATAATTAATTCTCGAAAGGTGGGAGGCAAGCTTAATCAATTTATCTGTAGACAAAAACTTACTGCAGCTATTTGTTCAGTAATTATTTTCCTCACTTGGTTATTAACTATTTTCTGTCAAGAACGAGAGTTAAAATATGATAAATTGATCGTAACACAGAATTGATTGTGTAGGTGACTCACAAATGACTAGTTAGTTATCCGCCATGGTTGAATGAAATTGATTTAGAAGTAATAAAGTTCGCATTCAACAATTTTACGACTATTCTAAATACATACGTACGTATAACATACAGGATTTGAAGCTCCGTACCCATTTATTTTCATAATTATAGCACGTTTCAAAAAAATGTTTCAAACAAAATTTACCCTGCCTCATTAGAAGTTTTTTTAAACGACGAATCTGTTTTACTTGTGACAGTTTGGAAAATAATTGCGTGCAGAACTTTAAATGGGACATCTTGTATGACGACCAACGACTAGTCATTCATATTAATGAAAGAAATAGAACGTAATTTATCGTTTCGAATCGTAACGATAATTTCGCGATCAATTTGATAGACATCCAGTCACAATCTTGCGTAGGATTAGCTCTCAGATTCATCTGCTGTACTTACTCATAGGATTCGCGATTAAGATAGATTATAGCCGCCCACGTAGCGTGCAATCTCACTCCTTGGGTTTATCGAGACGCTCTCGGAAACGTGATCGTGCAATCGTTGTAACAGAGAAGTGACACGTGCGTGCGTTTCTCATCGCGCAAATCGTAGTGTTAGAGGTAGGTAGATAATTAGGAAAACTTGGAGTTATTTTAGCCAAGCTGTCCCACCGCGTACTCGAAACATTGCGATAAATTGTCAGGGCGGTGAGATAAACGAGAGCCTCTCGAAATAATGAAAGCCGGGGGAAACGAACGCGCCTTCTGACGCGCACGAATTTATTATGCTCGTAATAATGAATTTCCACACCGCACCGGCCGCGGCCGGCCCTAGTACTTACATTACCAGCGTTATACGCCCTACGTTCTTTCCAATGAAATGCTGCATATTTTTACGTGAAAGAGTTTAGCCAAGAGAATTTGAAATGTAGCACAAATGAAATACACGAATAGAATCTTATCTTGTGATCATAGCTAAGAAAAATGGGGTGCTATTAGAAATTAAAGAAACAGGTTTGTTTTTTAATTCACGAGAAAAACGGCTTTAGAATCAGTTGATCTTAAAACTGACATCTCAATAAATTGAGAAACACGATTTTTATCGCTTGTCACTTTTTCTATGACAATTACACGGAACTTGATATCAATATCTGTGGCAACAAATAACATATGACGATCTAATAAGTAATTTATTCACCGCAAAAAGTTCGCGTTAACCCGTCAACGTCGGACAGGTATTTCTGACACCTAATTACGCGTTGTCGCGTGATCGGAGCTACTGTAAGCACGTTGTCATGCGTCTTTGCACGATAAGATTCAGTTAGAGTCGGTCACGCGAATCGTCGCGTCGCATCATGACACCAAAGCGTGTCTTGGAGGGGAAAGTAATAATAGGATGTAGATCATTGGTTGTCAATCGAAGACGAGTCAACCGTTTCGAATCGGGAGTCGATTACTCCGTCTTCTCGCAGATTACGCTATTTGCATCACAGACGGCTATAAACATGTATTGTAATAAATATTAATGCAGTATTTCATGCAATGTTTCATGCAGTGATTGGTACAATAGTTCACAGACTAATTGATACTACGTATTCTATAATGGTTGATAGAATAGTTGGTGTACTAATTGATATAATGTTTCATAAGATAATTCAGAAATTATTCAGATAATAATAGAAACTTTCAGAAACTATTCAGATAATAATAGAAACATTTACCATAAGGAAATACCATTTTTAATACTTTCATCCAGCAGTCGTTAAGTGTACATATTTCTATATTTTATTAAAAATTGTGCAAAGCTTTCGTAGTAAGAAAAATAAATAAAGAATAGTGGTACTTGATATGTGTATAATATAGTCATTTTTAGACAGACTTTGGAATTATCGTTTTTATATATAGAATATACAATTGTTTACAAATTCGATATTGGATTAACTAATTGTTGTGCTAGATGATAAAAAATTACTGATCGAGCTTTAATTGATGGACGAGGAATTCCGTCAAAGATCTATCGGCTTGGTTGCCTATAATAATTATTATAGTAACCGGGTCCGATCTCATGAAATCGATTAAAAGTAAACCGTACTGATGCACTCTCGGAGGAAGTTATCGAACGTGGCGTTAATGGCTCGCGTCCGATGCCTGGCATTGTTACCTCCGTTCTATTCTAGTTAGCGCATTTTGATTAATGATTCCTGTATATCGTTATATGCCGCGAGAAGATTCTCGGCATTATGGAGCTGCCTGTGGATTATTGGCTCGTAATACAACGAACGGACGAATATATAACAGTTTCCTGGAAATGCGCTCGATTTTCACTCTCTGGGTGAAATATCTCTCCTATGTATTGAATGCCGTAAATCGGGAAAGTTGACCGACAACGTATATCTTTTTCTATTGAAAAAATTTTTCTCTGCTAAAGGTAACTTTTGTACATTTCAAATGATAAAGCCATTCAATCAGAATTGAGTTGCATGAAATGTTGATCATTATTGTACCTGAAGAATTCTGCCTCTAATTTATTATTGTAGTTGTATGTATGCATTAATTGCTGCATATGAAATTTCGCTTCCTTCAAACACAACAAACGTGCACTTCCTTTATAATATCAAATTTCATTTAAATAATTTCATGTATAAATGGAGGTATTGTAGAAAATCAGTGAATGTTTCAATTATCATATTATATTGTAATATAATTGCGATGCTTTTATGATAAGTTTTATTGAAATATAAATTATTTCCAATCAAATTATCTCCCGTTTAATTTAATTCATTATAGTAGACAATGAGAGAAACATGAGAGATTATTTTCGACTGGAAAATTTAAATGTTTCATATGCATTTATTATACCTATTACATGCTGTGATTGAGATTTCTTTTACTTGTTCGTTTATCCTTGATCGTACTTATTGTGTCCTGTAGCCGGCTGTTTAAATGTGTAGATAGAGCAACGATAACGAGAGCACCTGTCGGTGTCGCGTTACGTATTCGAGAGTATTACAATCAGGAAATTTTCCTTGCTCCTTCCTCCATGTGTTCTCTCTCGCGCGCGCACACACTCGATAGCGTTCCATTTTAACGACTCTCCAACAGTGACCGAGGTAGGGTGTGGTTGAAGTAGTCGGGAAAAGTGGTAGGCCGTGTTTGAATCCATCAAGCTGTGCTCTTTTTCCGACTCTAGTCGATAATCGATAGGAAGCCCACCCTTTTCCCTCTACGCTCTTTTCTGTCCTGCTGTCTTTTGCTACACCTCGAGGCGAACGGACGTGGACAGACACAGAGATCTGCCTACACATTCGTACGGATCTATGTGGTAGATGCATACGTGGGTGCATCCTATTCCTCGTGAGTCGCCCGAAACGAACGAGCTCGTCGTAAATCGAAGTGCCATGACCGCGCTGCTGTCTACTCTTTTCGCGTTGGTGGATGCACACCATTGAAATGTCCACTGAAAATTGTGATTTATCGTGGTACTACATTTTTTTTCGTTAATTTCTTCCCAGCTTGACGAGAAAGGTTCGGTCAACTTAATGAATTATACCTCACGTAATTAAACTGTATGACATGTGATATTACTGCAATATGTATATTTTTTATTTGTGGAATTTGAAAATACTATAATCCAAATATGGTATGAAAAAAAGTTTCATATTTTTGGGAAAATATTTTTATTAATACATGACGTTACATTCGTCGTCATTTTATTAAATTAAATCGATTCTTGTCGATACTTTCTCTTCGTCTCTCGAATGAAACGTTTACATCGTTGAAAAGTAGACGAGGAAATAATCGCTTGAACGTTTCCCCAATGGAGGGACGTGATTCGTCCCTTAGAGAGGCTTCGTAAGGACCGAGGGGAAGTCGGTTGATTTATGTCGATGAACTCTTGTTTCGCAACAGTTTTCCCAGACGCGTCTATCGATTAACCGGTCTCTGCCTTTTGCCACCGACAGTAGATGCATTTGTATTCGTCAAAACTTGATTTTGGACGACCTCGCGTTACCGGCATTGCAGGACCACCGGGATCTGCCACTGAAATAGACCACCGCACCGATGAGAATCCGTAGTGGGGGCAGATGACACCGTGTGTCATAAATATTGATTTTTCCGCATAGCCGGCCGAAAGTTCGTGGCGTATAACATATAATAGTAGGAACTCTCTTGAACGGGCACGTTTGCAATTCGTGAGGAAGGAGGAAAGAATTCGCACCTTTCAGAAGATATATAATCGTTTGAAATTTAGGAGACGTACGTGTTGTGACAGCCTTGCTAGGAATCATGTATCACCACGTTTCTCGGGTCGTCTAATCTAAGCTCGTTACATTACCGTCGCGTGGCCACGCGTGATCGCACGTAAACGTTCCGAGATTCGCACCATTGTTTGCCACGCGAGCCATACAGCTGGTGGTTAAACTTCCTTTTGGTAGACACTTAACATTTCTTTTTCATATAATTTGGTTATAATCGATGACAAAAGAGGAAATATGAAGTCCTAATTGCCGAAATTCATCGGTACGACAGTTCTGTTAATATGTTTACATTGTGCTGCTACCAGTTTGCACAAGAGATGAATTAAGACTTACTTCACGTTTTCTTTGAACGTATTAACATTTGTCATTTGAGAAAGCAATGCAAGTCACAACTTGGCAACTATACCATTATTCCCTCAATTAATTCGTGTTTGAAATCTTAGTGTGAAAGGAATGAAAACAAATTCGCAATTGAATTGTCAGCTTAGCATTCAGAAATAGTCTTCAGGACTTACAATTTTTAATATATCCTAGATTAATTAAATTATTTAATCATTTAGGAGTATGCAAAAAAATTTTTGCATGAGAAACAGGAATATGCTATGTTTGGAAAAATCATTTCATATAGACCGACCTAATACACGCATTCTATGTGCATTCTGTGAAAAGGATATAAGCTTATTTAAATAATCTCCGAGCTCTTTACAACGGTGATGAAACAATAGTTCACCTCGGTTGCAATGGAAGATTGAATATGGTATTTGCAATTGTGATTGGAGAGCGTATGCAAGATAACCAGATCGAAGCTATAAATTTTGCGCCGTTGAGAGGGATGCTCGATTTAGAAGCAAAGATTTGACAAAAATATGGCTTTCGAATGGCTTTAATATTTATGGGCCAAACTTGTCTGTTTTCGCATAAATCGTCAAGTTTTATCTGACTGAAACTAGGTGGGATAAATGTATATTTTTATATTCCAGAAAATAGTAAAAATGAATTGATATCAATGTTTACTATTGCTCACGTTTCTGCATATAGATTTTAATAATCGATTAGTCGTTGACAGAAATTGGTAGGATTTTAATTACACACACCCTCGACATGAAATAATGGCATGTATTTGTCTTTCTTATTAGCGAACACCCTGCGCAGCATAAATTGTACCTGCCTAGATGCAAAATAATTTAATGATTCAAAATAGAGTTACACGGTTGGGAATCGTTAACAGTCTCGCACAATTTCGTTTTCATATTATGAAGTGCACCAAACCGTACGAGACGTATGGCAGTTAAACGCCTTAAAGTGTTTGCTAGCACTTCTAGGGTTCTATATTTACAGTGTCCGCGAGTAAATGTCACTTTCTCGGTACGCAAGTAGCATACCCTGGAACGTCCCCTTTTTAGCTCGTTCCTTTACCGGTAAAGATTACGTGCACGGATATTCCAAACACAGAAACACGTTCTCGAGTCGAACTACTGTGAAAGGAAGACAAACTGAAGCTTTGAACTGTAAAGTCGCATATTCACTTGTATCATATCCTTGCATCGTATCACCGTCGTATATCATTGTTGCGTATGCGTCCGTATGATGCTACGCTTGCCCGTTCATAATTATACGGAACGTTGATACAATATTAGGATTCGTGCCTTAAGCGTTGCTCAAATTACATCGAGTGCCCTGTACGCGTAGTTAAAGTCCGCGTTTCTATTCTCTCAGCTCGTAACGAAATTGGTCTTCGTTAGGAACTTCCGTCAGTTACCGCCCACAATCACAGTCTGTGATGCATTTATGCAAATAGCCTTTCTTTCCTCAAAGGGAGCGGTCTGCGCTTCAGTTCCGAAGATTGAATTTTGTGGAACGTCTCCCTCCGATAGCTGTCGGAATAAATAAGCGTTTGTTCGAAACGTCTGTAAATCATTTGCGCATAATTTATACTAATGGTAATCACCGAGCTAAGTGGATAAATTACTGGATGAGTAATGATACGAGTCGTTTGAATACAAAAAGCTTAATACATATAAAATTGCATAATTTGATATGTAAATGATTTATTTAAAAACCGATAGGCTTTTGACCTGAGTAATTTAAGGACATTGTTGACTGCTTAAATTATGCAAAGACCATTGAGGAGGTCGAGGATGTTAGGAGTCTCCAAGACTCAGTAGCTTAAGGAGCCCTGATGGTCTTTTGTCATGCGGAACACTTAATCCCTTCGGGATCTACAAAACATTAACAGTATTCCCTGCCTTCGTGACCTTAATCATGTCGTAGCATTCTTAACATCTCATAGAATGACATTTTTACGTTTAGCAATCTAATTGTTATTTAACTTGAACCTTGTTTCAGTCATCCCAAGTATACCTTGTGTCGGTTTTTGCCACAGTCTTTTACGTCTGGTCTCACGAGTCTGTACGTGGTCATTTGGTGGGTCTTAAGCATTCAAGATTCTTTACGTCGAGTTGTATGAAACGAGGACCAGTTTCTGTACAAGTTTCGTTTCATTTTTCATGCCAGATCCCTCGGGTCTTGTATTGTCATCGCGAGGATCTGTTGCTACACGATCCTTTGTATTGAATTCACTAAGTCCGGTCTCATTCCGCAGAACCGGACTTTCCAGTACGAGCTGTACGCGTCTTGCAATCTGCACTTCATTCTACAAATTTTTCCATTGCTCACTCGTTCCCTAACCTTTTGACATTTTTCATTTGAAACGTTCATACCCGTGAATTTTTCTAGTATTTCGCATTTTTCTTACTTCTTCGCTTCTTCCGTCAAAAACTCAACTTTTCCTACTTTGTTGGGGAAACCACACCTTTGGCAGTTTTGTAGCCTCTTTTCACCCGTCATTCCGTCACAGTGTTCTCACGCCCCTGTCGCCGTCATCTCATGTCTCGCTTCCGTTGTAGTCCGAACGCGGACAGGAAAAAAAGCCTCGACGACGTATTTAGCAGCCGCCACACCTTTCGTATCTAATTTTATCGTGAACCATGTGCACCAGCGTCTGATTCGTGTCTGGATCGCGTCCGCGTGCGGGTATTTAGAATCGTGTGCGCCAGTTGCGTGACTGCATACAGATGCCTCTCGTTTGCATACACGGCAGCTTCTGCTCGGCTTCAAATTCGTGAACAAGGAAAACGTGTCGCAAGGCACCACCTGTGCGTGGCCCGTATGCTTGCACCGTGAACGGGCGAGCGATGTAAATCTTTATCGAATCTCGGTCTAATGTACCTTCAATTACTTCGTCGGCGGGTAGAATTAATTGATACACACGGTGATAACTCGACCCCGTGACTAGATATTTTCTGACTCACGTAAAAGTGTGTGTCCGCTTGTAGCACACCCTCGTGTCGTATCACCATTACGCATGATTATAAACGAGAGCCTCGTATCAGACTATATCCATAAATCTTAGGTCACTTATAAACACGCAACAAATATCCTAAATTAATAACCATCGAGGGAATATTATACTAGAATAATTAGGTAATAGCTATTGATGATGACACAGTTAAAAAGATTTTTTCACCGATCTAATATTTGCACGCGAGTAAGAAATCTATTCGTCATTCATATCCCAGATGTTTTCACGTTGCGTTCAAATAAGCGTACGGTGTGGCGGAGGCGTGTGTCGTGTTGCGCAGCTAAATGTGTGTGGGATCGCTTGTAATGGATATTGGAACAAATGTTTTTATCCGAGCACCCCACCCGCGAAAGTGTCTCTAAATAAAGGCTTGTCAGTTTCCGTGTGCACAACACCGGTTCGCTGGAGTTCCGCTGTCTGTTTATCGCGGTTCTACAGTTGATCAGTGTTTTAGGACTTCTCAATTCAGTTCTCGGATACCGAACATAACTGGGAAATAGTTGTTACCCCTTAGAATTTAATTCATTTTACATACCACTGCGTTTTATCATTTCACATTAATATATGTAATAATACTTTAATAAAACGATAAATTGTTGTAGTTTTTCAGTGAGTCGTAATAATTGGATTAGGAGTACGCTTCATAAATCAAACCTGAGTTTGAACTATAATGGGTTGTCTTTTGATCATTCCTAATTTCTTGTATTATTATATATTGTTACATAAATAGTAATAATATTCTATGGATAAACGGTATTTCTTTGGATCTCTCGTTTCTTCTTCATGTTACAATAATTTTACCTCAGGACAGAACCGTGTAACCATTATCCGATATTAATGGATATTGCATTTTTGTAACGTACTAGGAAGTATTCCCAGAACGAGATAGTCATATTCATATTTACGATTAAAGAGAGCTTGGTCCGTAGCAGCCTTATGGCTCTTAAAACCCTTATCTTCATACACCACCGGCAATGTATTTTATGTTTGACACTACAAAAATTGAACGATATCACGCATAAAACTCTATAATTCTTCGCACGCTTTGTATGCATCACATTTTTTTATTGTCCTTCAGATTTTTCTGGAGAAAAGAACAAAAAATTTAAATGTAACATTGCTTCGCATTTTTTATCGTCCCTTACTTTTATTACAAATAATGTAATATTTGTTTTTAACGTAAGAGTTGAGTACACTGATGAAAACTTGTGAAAAATTTGAAAGTTTCGTATTCAACTAAAGGTTTGGAATTTACTTAGTCATAATCCTAAGTCATGAACAAACAACAAAGTATCGAGGAATGTCTACTTATCAATGAACAAACCAAGTTATGTAACAGATGGCCATCCAAGGCTCTTATTAAAGTAGTTGTTACTCAAGATTAGTCAAATTGAAACTTTTTATAATAAGTTTAATTATAATGTACAATGTTTGTTTTTTAAAGTACATTGCATTATTTAAATCAGTGAAATTTAATAAAACATAAAGTTTTATTCAAAAGAGGCAGTGCTTCGTATCACGAATGTTCCCAAAACTCTGTTACGTAACTACGTGTGGGGTTCCCATGGTTTAAGAAAGTCCTGTTTTAGATATTTGCACGAACTACCTTAATGCTGCCAAACGGTCTCGTTAACACCGCGGAGAATCGTTAAGCTGTCTAATTGTAAGCTGCATCCAATAGATGTACACCGTCCACGGCTGCTTTGGTTCCCGTTACGTCCTCCCTTCTAACGAGCATGTTTTCATCCGGTGGTCGATAATAAATTTCCCTTTACGCGAGAATGATTATCAAACGGTGCCTTATTAACGGTCGTTTCATCTTCGGAGGAATGCTGTCCCGGCAACGAGGTCGCGCCGCCTTGGCCTTTCGCTGATTTATTCGCGGTCTGTTATTTGTCAAAGCGTTGCTGGTGATTATTAAGAGCAGCAACCAGATTCGAGCTCTTCGTTTCTGTCCATTAACGGTGTGTATCGTTTGCCGAGAGCACAGATACGATTCGCTCGGATGGCATCGACCTCACCGCACCACTTGTATGTACACTGGCTCTCAAAAGTATGTGAATACCTGCCATTTTTATGCTATGTAATCGGAGCCATTATTGTTAAATTCTGTTACATTTAAGCATTTAATGTAGTAATATTTGCAGTAATTCTAGTATCATCAAATTGATCTAATTATTGTGATTTATTTAAGTTTATGTGACTTTTATACCTCATTGTTTCTGTCGCTTGTAGAATATCTCAAATAAAAAGAAAAGCCTTTAGAATAATAGAATGCCAAGACTAGTGAAAGCAATAATTAAAACACAGAATAAATAAATGAGAATATGTAATTATTTGTTATTGTCTATATTTAGTTTAATTGTATATTTTCTAAGACAGTAAGAAATGAAATACATAAAACTAAGTAAAATTTGTTAGTGATTTTATTAATTCTTTTAGATAGTCTTATTACAATTAAGGAAGTGTTCATATACTTTTGAATGGCAGCGTACGCCATCCGCTCGTTCTGGCGTGTTCTTCTTCTTCTCCTTCTTCTTGCACAAGATAGGTACGCGTTACGCTTCTTAAATAGACGAGCGATAAATTCAGCTACCATCGAACCCGAGCTCTTTGCTCGCTGTTGCGCGTTCAGATATTTACCACGCCTGAAATCGTCGAGCGTAGAAAAGGATTCGCGCGAGAAGTAGGCGGTCAGAAATGGAGCGGAATGCTCGGAGTCAAGTTTTTCCGACAAAGACGAATATGTGGTATTGAGGAAACTTGGTGCATCTTCGCGGCGAAGGTGACATTTTTCGAAATCTTATTTTATTTTCGCATGCTGAATGAATGCAAGCCTCACTGCTCCATTCAGAGTTGACGTTGATGGGAATCGTATTGACGATGGAAACTACTTCCTGCTTCTGAGAAATGGTCGAATATACATATGGACACGGGTAATGTGCGTACTTTGTCGAGTCACAGTACCTAATAAAATTTGTTCTCTTATTTTTAACTTTTGCCAATTTAACTGTAAAATCAAAACCAATTTTTGCGGAATGGATTTAAAAATTATATTATTTAAAGGAAATTCAGAGATATTGTATATTGCGAAATGACTGGAAAATATTTATGGGCACATAGTTTTATTTTAAATTCTGTGGAAATCATTGCATCAATCACGATAGCTTGTAAATCGGTATAGCGTGAGTGGCAAAGGGTTATTAAACAAGGAAGAGGTCGCTGTTACTCCGGCTTATCACCTGTGCTTTAATTATTGCACATCCCTCACGGCTAGAGTTTAATCTTTCAGCACAAGACACCCGATAAATTCATTTCAAGCATGCTCTGAATATGCAATACCTGACTGCGATTTGAATATTTTAACACAGCTACGGAGATCAACCTGCTGTCATACGGGTGTTGCCTACCGTCTACGAAACTTTAATATCATTAGACAATAAACAAAGATTTCATTGACACTGATTACCCCATAGACTTATGGGTGATGAGATCCAAACAAGTAATATCAAGTATGCTTGTGCTGAAATCTAATTCTGTTAACTTTTCATTAATATTGTCAATTTGTACCTCTTAAATTAAAATAAACGAATTTCTGGTTTTCTGTTACAGTAAAACATAAGTTCTATCATTATGTATAAATGTACAGAAAATACAAAACGCAGCTAGGAAGAGTCCAATTGGTTAGAAATTAAATTTGATGTAAGAAACACGATTTTCAATACGAATATATTCACTGATTTTTAAAGTCTGCAGGACTCAGGCCGCTATCACATCTGGTTTCCACTTGATCAGTGTTCCATCTCCTCTAAGAGATTACCTTGTGCAGTAGCGAGACCATAAAATTCATTGCTCAATAGATCACCGACTAATTAAATCCCGTCAAAGGATGATAAAGATAATTGAGCTACATTTATGACATTTCACGTTGTGATTGCAGTGTTATTTGCAAAATGTTATCCGTATCTTGCTCACAGCATATGTGTGTAATAACTGCGCTGACTTTCACACTTTATCATTTGGCTTTTGATTAATTTTATCAAAAGGAACTTTGTACGAATTTAATTATGAACTCATGTTTCTTTCGGCATTTTGGCAAATCAACCTTTTTTTGTCAGATCTTGAGATAAAATTATAAAACTGTGAATAATTCTATATGATACTTCGAGGAACTTTGAAACAAAGAGAAATATATTCAGCTCGTTTTCGAAAACTATTTTGTCTTCTTTCAATTATAATTTTCTATTTTAAAGAAAGTACTTTCAAGTTTTCCGCGTTTCGTGATACTCTTTTAGTTTCTTCTGAATAATAGAATGCCAAGACTAGTGAAAGCAATAATTAAAACACAGAATAAATAAATGAGAATATGTAATTATTTGTTATTGTCTATATTTAGTTTAATTGTATATTTTCTAAGACAGTAAAAAATGAAATACATAAAACTAAGTAAAATTTGTTAGTGATTTTATTAATTCTTTTAGATAGTCTTATTACAATTAAGGAAGTGTTCATATACTTTTGAATGGCAGCGTACGCCATCCGCTCGTTCTGGCGTGTTCTTCTTCTTCTCCTTCTTCTTGCACAAGATAGGTACGCGTTACGCTTCTTAAATAGACGAGCGATAAATTCAGCTACCATCGAACCCGAGCTCTTTGCTCGCTGTTGCGCGTTCAGATATTTACCACGCCTGAAATCGTCGAGCGTAGAAAAGGATTCGCGCGAGAAGTAGGCGGTCAGAAATGGAGCGGAATGCTCGGAGTCAAGTTTTTCCGACAAAGACGAATATGTGGTATTGAGGAAACTTGGTGCATCTTCGCGGCGAAGGTGACATTTTTCGAAATCTTATTTTATTTTCGCATGCTGAATGAATGCAAGCCTCACTGCTCCATTCAGAGTTGACGTTGATGGGAATCGTATTGACGATGGAAACTACTTCCTGCTTCTGAGAAATGGTCGAATATACATATGGACACGGGTAATGTGCGTACTTTGTCGAGTCACAGTACCTAATAAAATTTGTTCTCTTATTTTTAACTTTTGCCAATTTAACTGTAAAATCAAAACCAATTTTTGCGGAATGGATTTAAAAATTATATTATTTAAAGGAAATTCAGAGATATTGTATATTGCGAAATGACTGGAAAATATTTATGGGCACATAGTTTTATTTTAAATTCTGTGGAAATCATTGCATCAATCACGATAGCTTGTAAATCGGTATAGCGTGAGTGGCAAAGGGTTATTAAACAAGGAAGAGGTCGCTGTTACTCCGGCTTATCACCTGTGCTTTAATTATTGCACATCCCTCACGGCTAGAGTTTAATCTTTCAGCACAAGACACCCGATAAATTCATTTCAAGCATGCTCTGAATATGCAATACCTGACTGCGATTTGAATATTTTAACACAGCTACGGAGATCAACCTGCTGTCATACGGGTGTTGCCTACCGTCTACGAAACTTTAATATCATTAGACAATAAACAAAGATTTCATTGACACTGATTACCCCATAGACTTATGGGTGATGAGATCCAAACAAGTAATATCAAGTATGCTTGTGCTGAAATCTAATTCTGTTAACTTTTCATTAATATTGTCAATTTGTACCTCTTAAATTAAAATAAACGAATTTCTGGTTTTCTGTTACAGTAAAACATAAGTTCTATCATTATGTATAAATGTACAGAAAATACAAAACGCAGCTAGGAAGAGTCCAATTGGTTAGAAATTAAATTTGATGTAAGAAACACGATTTTCAATACGAATATATTCACTGATTTTTAAAGTCTGCAGGACTCAGGCCGCTATCACATCTGGTTTCCACTTGATCAGTGTTCCATCTCCTCTAAGAGATTACCTTGTGCAGTAGCGAGACCATAAAATTCATTGCTCAATAGATCACCGACTAATTAAATCCCGTCAAAGGATGATAAAGATAATTGAGCTACATTTATGACATTTCACGTTGTGATTGCAGTGTTATTTGCAAAATGTTATCCGTATCTTGCTCACAGCATATGTGTGTAATAACTGCGCTGACTTTCACACTTTATCATTTGGCTTTTGATTAATTTTATCAAAAGGAACTTTGTACGAATTTAATTATGAACTCATGTTTCTTTCGGCATTTTGGCAAATCAACCTTTTTTTGTCAGATCTTGAGATAAAATTATAAAACTGTGAATAATTCTATATGATACTTCGAGGAACTTTGAAACAAAGAGAAATATATTCAGCTCGTTTTCGAAAACTATTTTGTCTTCTTTCAATTATAATTTTCTATTTTAAAGAAAGTACTTTCAAGTTTTCCGCGTTTCGTGATACTCTTTTAGTTTCTTCCGGGTGGATATGAGCGTCGAAAATGTTCAGGAATTCATAGGTACTCTGCGCTTCTATTTGCAAGTACGTATGCAGCATTTCGTTAACCTTGCACTGGCATGGCTGCGAGTTTTCTACGAGGATCCTCTTCTCTTGCGGCAGAACTATTTTTTGATGTAACTGGACGTCGATGAAGTCACGCGTATGTTTGATGCCAGGTGGTTCGCGATGAATTTCGTACACATGGTGCGTAGACGATCTACAGCGTCACGGAAAACGAGATTGAATGAGAAAAATTCGTTCCAACACCGCTACACGGTTTTCATGTTAAAACTCACTCAAATATGTAAAATACTGATTCGTTGCATGCCAACTCACTTTAAGTACAGTTTTAATGACAATTTTTTATGAAGCTTTTTTGTATGTTTTTCCGGCAAATATACATTGTCGACGAAGTATGCAAAATTTGTAAAACGGAAGTTACGTGATGCTTTTAAGTTTCTGACGAGTGAACCTATTAAAAGAAGCAGCCAACGAGTCACTGTAATGTTTATTTAAGTAGATGAATCTTCCGCTTTATTTCAATTACACAGACAGATTTCAAGAGTAGTTTCCCACGATATTCTTTTTTCGGCTTGGTCCATCAATCTCTAAAAGATATCGAATTACTCTTTCAATTAATATCAATATTTTGCAACACTTCGTGCAAGAACTGTTGTACGTTCCTATCAACCACATACATATATTCCAAGGTTGCTGAACTCGTGATATCGTTGGAACAAGATTAAACAAGGTTGCCTGGTTATCTGAAACTTTGATGCACTTTTCTTCCCCTGCAGGAAGCCCGTACGAGTTGGATAACTCTGCTACCTGGCAAATAACCCGGTAATACTGTTTTTCTCGCTGTTCTTTTCGAACATGGTAACAAGAACATTCAAGTATGGCGTACGGGCCAAAAGTCTCTATCTTATTAGTTTGTAACTCGCGTTATCAGACACATTTTACGAATAATTCAAGCGTCATCGTTCTTTGCGACGCTGCTTAGGCCTGTGTTCGACGAAAGCATGAATACGTTCTGTGTATTCTCTCCCTCGGTTCGATTTACCAACAGCGCGTAATTAATTCCGGACACAGCCGCTCGGGGCTAATGACAAGAATGCCTCGAAGGCGTCGCATACTCGGTTTTACATACTACCTTAATCTTAATACGTTGCGCCATTTCAATTTCTTTCAACGTAACTTCAATGTAAATACATGTGCGGTAGAATGTCTGTATGAATACATGCGGTGACAAGTTGTTTATACGCCCAGATGATTCATACGTACACTTAGTGCCATAAATTTTACTTAATCCAATGTAAACTCGAGTGTGCACGCAGAGTTTTATTACTCGGGAGCAAACTGATGTTCGAATAAAATAATTAACGTTTCGTTAATTGTAATAGGAACCAATCCTCTTTCTTTATTTCCTTTGTCAAGGCTTCTTATCAACAGCCACTTACCCGAAAATTATCTACGAACTTCTCAATGGAAAAACTTTCATTTTCATTCTTCATTTTCTTTAAACATAATTTAATGCTGGCAGAAGTTACGATACGAGCTTATAAGGTGTTCTTTATGAACTTCTCCACGATATCGACAGTTACCAAGGGATGGACAGGGGATGGTTTAATCTTAAACGTGGGAGGGACAGTTTGACGCTCAGCGAACATCTACCGGTGTTAGCGAGAGAATCAAGAATCTCGTTCACGAATTAGTAGTTCACTGAAAATAACGACAGCAAACGACGACGAGGACAATCGATATTTGCAGGAGGACCGCGTCTAAGCGCTTCGCGTCAAGCACTCGGCTCGCTGGATTAGATCGGATGAGTTTGAAATCCGGATTTAGGATAGACCTTTCCTCGCGGCAACGCATCTGCGAACATTAAATCCCCAGCGACCTAGCTGCAATTTCCACTTTGCCCGACAATGTCCCACAGTGTTTCCGTATTACCTGTGTATCCAGCGCGAGAGAACTAGGCCTCGACCATTTTATGGGCCCTGTCTAGCTCGAGATGCGCGTTGATGAGTTTATACGTCGTTAACGACTAGCTACTCTCGTTGCAACTTGTTGAGGAACAATGTCGCCTCTGAATAGACCTCTCGCGGTTTGTTTGCTTACCGGCTACACCCGCCGACTTTTTGAACAACGTTGACATTAATTGTGATTACGTCGTAAATTCTTGGCCGCTGCGCTTTGAAGAGTCGCATTCTTGGCCCAACTAAGCCGTAAAAGTTTCTGCTTCTGTAGACCCACTTCGGGCTTGCGACTATTCTCGTTTCTGGTAACAAGTACGTGATTTATGGCCGCTAGTTGCACGTAGGCTAAACACGCTGGCTACTTCAATACACTTTTTCCCTGAATCGCAGTTTCTAAACTTGATGAATTGAAAAATAAGGGGAAAAATGAGTGATGTTATTTCTTACAATTATATGAAAAATTGTTGTTCTGACGTGAAATTAAAATATTGATCTACAATCAAAATTGCATTGTGTAATAAATATGAATGTGCAGTTGCATTGTAAAATATGAATGCGTCCTCGCACCATTTGGCGAGATGATATGAGACTCAAAAAACTGACTTCCCAAGATAGTTTTTAGCTCACAGCTTCGTACAAGAACCATCCTTTATTAGATTTTCAGCGACACGTACGAACGCGTCAACGTTTAAGTGTATGTATATCTTAGTGTATATGCAGCTGGTGCATCCACATGACGCGCTTTAATCGCGTGAAAGTTTCGCGCTGTCGGCAAGCTTAGTTCGCGCCAGTTTGCATTTGTACAAATATTGATTTTTCCAACTTGTTGCAACTACGAACGAACGTCGTTTCGCGTTCTAACAAGCAACGCGCGTACAGAGAAAGCTTATCCTCCAAGTTGTATCCCGCGATGTTTTATTAAAATTGGATCAAACTATCATTCATCCATCAGAATCAAGGAGCGATCCAATTGTAAGGCGGGTTCTTGTCAACTAGGCCAAATTAGCGTCGCCTTTTGCACGGGCTGCTCTTGATACCGTTGGTTTCCATTCACGATAAGGTAATGTCAGCCATGAAATACGTAACCACTTTCAGATAAGCCTTGTACGTGTATCAACCGCTAGTACGACACGCTGTATTATCGTTAGATACAGAAAGCCTGGCGGCTCGGGGGGGTGGGCATTGTTGGCCGAAGAACGTACACCCAGCAGATAGATACGACGAGCTCGTCCCGTTCGCTGCTTTCCTCGTCGAACGTTTTCGCCTACTCTACTTATCTTTTAGATGCTTTGACGAAATCGTTGTTGACTCTCACCGATTCGACGTTTATTCAAAGTTTCTCTCGACTATCTTTCGTATAGCTTTCACGGATGCGGAGTAAACAGTACTCAGGATAATTAGATCAAGATCGAATTTGTGGGTACTGAGACATATTTTCTCATCATTTTTAACGCAGTTGACAAATTTTAACAATGACGTTCGTAATTAATATTAATAACTACAAGAAACTATAAACAATTCTCGTATGTTTATATGTTTATATAATTTAATTATGTATCTGGAGCATGTCAAAGATACTTTGATTTCAAGTTAAAAAGAACATCCAGCACGCGGTTTTATTTAAACGAATATTTTGATATTCATAGTCGTGGCACAAGGAGTCTACAGCTCAATCTGGTACGAAATTACGTCGTAAACTTAATATGCACAATCGTGAAAAATGTTTCATTCGTTTCATAACCATGAAACGCGCACTTCGTTCGTCAACGAACATTTCTGTACGATATGAAATCAGGAAAAAACATCGGCACGTGCATAAACGAAAAGCAGTATCGGTAACTTATACGAGAATTCAATGTTTCGCGGCCTTTTCACGGCGCGGAATGAAAAATAATAAAACGGGATGAACGTAACCGGTCATAAATCGACAGGCCCGAAACAATATAAAACAGGAACGTGATCGCGATTGCAATACCTGGGCTATCTCGGACCTATTGTAAATAGGTGAGTCCGTCGCGTCGTCGTTTCCCGATTCTAGTCACGCGTCCGCATCACAGATTTAAAAGTTTCCTCTACCGCGATTACATTTCCGTTCGATTTCGTACATAACCCAGTGGTCCGGTCTACTCCGGAGATGTGTACATTTGTTCCGATTGACAAACCTCCCGTTAGCGTTCAGACTGCTCACCTCAAATTGCATTTCTTGCAAGACGTGATTTTTATCTTAACACTAAGTCTACCAAGAGGGTTAAAATGACTTGTTTAGCACTTCTTATAATTACTATTCATTTTCAGTATATTTTGCTTTTTGAAACTTTGTATGAC
>NW_017155517.1:509893-520654 GCF_001652005.2 Ceratina calcarata
CGACCATGTCGTGGGAATTGACTAAAAATTTCTTCTTTCCATTGAAAAGCGGTAACCAATCGTTATGATCTACTTTTTCGCGAACACCTATCGCACGTCTACACATAAGGCGACGATTAAGGTCAGCCTTGGCTGTTGAGTCGAGCAAATGAGCCCCTGCAGGAGTCTCGATGGAATTAGTGGGAAAGCGGTTTCGGTAGCAGTCTAGGGTGCTTGTAAAAGTTAGAGGTCTGGCTGGTTACGTCGTTCCGTAGCGATGAGGGACAATGAAGGGAAAATTCTGCGCTCGCGTGGCTGGCGCAGGCACGGGTCAAACAGTGCCGACGTGTTAGCCTCCCGTCCTGAATGGTAATGAGCAACGCGGTAAAGAACACGGCTCTTTGCTTTTTCTCCTTTTTCTTGCCGTCCTCGCATTCTCTCTGGTACATTTTTGGAACGAATGACGTATGCGCGAGCTGGGTCAAACGAGCTAGGACTCCGAGTAAGTGGAGATCGAGAGAACCGACGGATTTAATGGTCGGAACTTAAATTATTGAATAAATAATTTATTAGTCGCAGCGACGATTTCGTTGTTTTTGGTTTCCTGTTTAGAAAAATATTGAAAAGAAGTAATAAATTGCCGGAGTCTAAAAAATGTGATTTATGTAGAAATAGTTGAGAGACTGCCTGAGACATGCCATTCTTCTATATTTATATTCATCCTTTTATTTCATGTTCATCACTATAATATTCCTCCTGCTGTTTGCTAACAGAAATCGTGACTGCGATTCATAGGCCACAATTTCTTTAGAACGGAACTTGAGAGAAAAGACTATTTTCCCCTCCTTCGTCCCTTTCTTATTCCAAGAATCTCTTCTTGAACCGATTGCGCCACCGCGATTTCGTTTCCACCTTTGTACGTTCTCTCCGCTGTTCCGTTTAATGATAATCGCACGAGCGACCGCAGTTTTCGTTCTTCCGAGAAAATAATACCGGTGCCGGCTTTTGAATTTTCCTGCACACACACTATTACCGTGTCTTAGCGGCGGAAGTTTCCATGGGAATTAGAGGCCGCCACCGCAGCTTTTGGTGAGTCTGCGCGCGCACAGGTTCTCTTTCAAAAGCAAAAGTTAGTCGCGATCGGATTTGCATGATTTGGGACATAAAAAAAAAGTCGGGGAAAAAGAAGTTTTGTGAAACGAACGGGGAGTCGCAAGGAAATATCATGTTAAAAATATCTCGACTCTTGCGGGCTCTTCGCGCGACCACTTTAATTTCTTCTTTGTTTTCCCCACGGAATTTCGGGTTCTCGCGTTGCCCGCGGATCGATGAGATCAAAGAGCACTTTGTGCTTGGACTGAAAACAATTCCTGGCTCGTTAATAAATATCGTGGGGCCACGGTTGAATTCCCTCTTTCTTCTTTTTCTTTGCTCCTTATGTTCGACCGAGTGCGAGTGTTAGGAATTCAGTTTCTCGTTTGTTTGATTTCTACCTTGTGTCCTTTCAGCGCAACAAAGAACTCTAACTGAGAGCCACTTAATTGATACCAAGTTAGAGATTCAATTACAAATTCTACCGACGACGATTCGTCAAGTGTTAACTATAGTGCCAAGAATCTACGTTAGCCTAGTTCTTCTTCTTCTTCTTCTTCTCCATGTAGCCAAGACGATGTACGATCCTCTCTAGTTTCAGAATGGCAAGCTTGATGATTAAAGACTTCATAGAAATTATGAGGGATCCAGTTGTCACGGTTTTCATAGCTATGTCTGTGTACGCCTATACGTGTACCCTTTGATGCCTTCCTCTCTCTCACTCCTCTTCTACCAGTTGCGTTTATATATCAGTCACGGCGTGAAAAGTAGTCGAAGGGAGAGACTGAAGGTGACTGGTACGTGAGGTAGGTCAAACTCGTGGCAGCGCGCGTGGCGCGGAATAGAAATGAGGAACGCGAAGCTGAAGATCTCTCGAGCACCGATTACTTACCTACAGCATTCTTGAGGCCGGCCATTGTAAGAGGTTTCTTAAAAGCTGGAGAGCGCGCGCTGTATGCTCGGAAGAAAAATAGAGAGATTTGTCTGAGCTCCCGGTCTACCCAGCCGAGCTTTTTATTAATCAAACAGTACACTTATACGATTGGGAAATTCCCTTCCCTTGCCTACCGGGATCATTCTCAAATCGTGCGCCAGTATTATGTTTCTCGTGATTGTGTTTGGTCCTGGAATCATATCTAATGTACGGGTACTGTTCCCGTTAAATATACACGTACTAAGAAATTTCTGCTCACGGTGGGAATATAATCATCATTCTCATTAAAGAAATTCATATTTTATAACAGAGATTATTTGAAACGACTTTTAGTACCAATAAAACAGAATTCACGGGGTATAAAATTTTTATCGTGACAGCTTTTAAGAGCGAACGCTCCGTCAAGATTGTCTTCGGGTGTTTCGCTTCTCTCCTAATAGTTGTCGTGTATCCAGAGAGTCTTTCTCGAAAGGGAACATCAAGAACGTCTTGACGTCTCGGGATAATTTGTCGCTGATATTTATATCGAGGCGAGAAAGAAGCCAGGAGGAAATGTGAGAGCGACTTGCAACCATGAGATAGGTCAGCGACAAACCCAACGTGAATGAATATCTAAAACCGAGAGCATCGTTACTCACTCTGTTCGCTTCTCCTTACTATTTCTCCCTACATCACTCGAAACATTTTTCTCCGTTGCACGCCCATTCGACCGCAGTTTCTAATCGACTCTGGAGTTGTTGCAGCTGCTGGTGAAGGTTTCTCGCCAATTATGAAAAGGATTTCAAGGATCTATGCAATCTTCTTAGCGTCTGAACAAATATACGCACTCGTTTCGCGAACCGTTTGTCGATAGAAATTTCCACGTTCACTTCGCGGTTGTAATTTCCCTCGAGAAATATATCCAGAATACAGAAATCCGTCTTGAAAGGTTCGCTCGTTCTAAATAGCTTTTATACCTAACGTATTTGTATACCGCAAGCGCGGACATAATGGACTCAGAAAAAAGTCGATACACTCCAGAGTTGTTTGGTTTCAGTTTTAATCGTATGAACGATGTAGCGTTTGGACGTGAATGTGCCGTGCGAAGGAGGTAAACGTATCTGGTCGGCTTTCAATTTGTCCTTTCAATTCGACGCCTCGACTCGCGAGTTTGTGTCACACATTTATTAAATCGCTTCCAGCCAGCTTCGGTGCTCCTTCCGGCGCTCCGTTTCACAGTTGCTTGCATGTATGTATGCGGAATCGTAGGACACTGTACTCGGGGGAAATACGTAGTTTCCAGGTATTCTCGGCGCTCGACAGAGCATCTTCGTACCGTTTCTCGGACCGTCGGAACAAATTGATCTCGTAATTGTGACGCTTCATCACTTTTTCACGCTCTCTCACAGTCAAGCTTGAATGGGATTAGGGGCGAAGATTCTGGGGTCCGGGAATCAAGGAGAGCCCACCAGTCCTAATAATAGAAAAAGTTTGCCGGGGGGAATCAATCGGAAAGCCTGAGATCTTATTTAATTCATCAAGCCGTGCTCTCGACGATTTAACGCGATTAGTCTTTGGTCATTTATAAAACTCGATCAATAACCACTAGAGAACAACGCGATACAAAATCGTAGTAAACAGCAACGTAAAAGTACTTCTTTCTCTTAAATCATTTGCTTCTTACACTGTTGATCACGAGTTTCATACTAAAAATTAATACAACATTTCATACGTATAATAATTGTAAGGATTAATATAATATTTGATATGTTTCATATGAAGATTGATATAATAATTCATATACTAATTGATATTACGTTTTTTATGACAATTGTTATACAGTAATTGATACAGTTTCTGTCTGTAGATGTAAATTTATCATAGAAATTTATTTTTTAAATCACAATGCGTGAAGCAAAAATTATTAGTAGAAATTAGCAATTTATCAATATTAAGTGATTTTTTGGATTACAACAAGTGATCAGATTTTGATGTTGACCGTGCTGGGTGATAGCTTGTCCGAATCTCGACCTTATCGTTACCGGATCGTATATATCACGTCGACTATTTTGGAGTCGTATAAATAGGTTTTAACGACCTTCGAACGAGCAAGATTCAATTTAGACAGTTTACAATTCGCAGTGAACCGATTTTGGCGAGACTCGATGAAATCGTGGAATCCGACCGGTTACCACCCCCTTGTCGCGGTTACCTAATCCGGGCACAATCCGAAATGGTCAGACTTAATCCCGACTATATCCAGAGTCGCGGAGACTAGCCTGAGATAGTGCAACTGTCTGAAATTGAGTTTCGTGCTCCTACACCTGCATCACGAATAAAAACTTACACGTTACATCCGCCTCGGCTTAGTAATCACCGCGAACTCTTTCATCTCTCCAGCAATCTCCGGGACTAGTTGGTGAAAAGGAAATCCTAAAGTATATTTTCTTCTCGCGGAGTAATCTCAAGTTCGTCGTCTTTTACTACTAATAAAGGAATACGTGTATTTCTTAATTTTGCCTGGTACTCAAACAAGCGCGAGCTTTCATTAAAGTCTGCCGCGGTTTCTTTGACCCGTCTACCCATCGGATAACGTTTTCTTTCACTCTTCCGTCCCTCTTTTTTTTTATCAGACTTTCAATCCATCTCTTGCTCGACGAATCGAACTTTTCTCGTTTCCCTTTTATCGCTCACTCCCTCTTCCTCCTTTCTTTCTTCGCCGGACGATTTTATTAAACGATTCCACGACACAGATTCCATTAGCATATTCTGTCGACTCCGATATCGTACCTCGGGCAACGAAGCACGGAACAAAGAGAACGGTCGAAGGGATTACCTATATATTCTTATCGCGATTCCCGATTCGCTCCTTGGCCGTATCGTTTAAGGCGAAGGGAGAGAAGAACGGGGACGGGCTTTGTTAAAGATCGACAGTACGCGAGAGAACGGGGAAGGCAAGAACTCACGCGGTCGGTATTGAATTTACACTGTGCTGTACGCCAGAGATGCAACAAAAGATCTCCTATCCCAGCCATGGATCGTACAAAGGAGCTTTACTTTCTTCGCGCCTTCGATGCGATGGAAACGCCGGATAATTAAGTCCAAGCCACGAGAATGCGTGCAAGCAGAAGCAAGCATTGTACCGTTGCCCCGATTCATCGAATCGTGCATTACGCACCGTTTGTTTCTTCTTACCGCGAACTTTGTTAAGGAAATGATTTACCTTTTCAATTACTCGTAAACGTTTTCCTCGACAGGAGTTGCGAAGAACTAATAAAAAAAAACTTCTCACTGCTTTTTATGTATTTTTTTTTATCAGTGATATTCATATTTCTTTAAACGATTATGTTTTTGCTGCAAATCTTTCTCAACAAGATTAATACGTGACTGAAGACAGACGATTCTTTTCGATTGGATCTAACAGTTTTTTATTCGTTGACGGTCGTAGTTGATATCCAGCGGAAGGCACGAATAATGAATGAGCGTTGGTTTCACTCGGATCTCGTGAAACGTGGAAGAAAAATAGATCGTGGAGGAAATTGATGACACGAGGATCCCGAGTTTGTCGACAGTGTGCGACCTGACCGGAAGATATACTTTTCCGGTTAAAAGGATTCCATTGGCCATGCGTGATCCCGTCGTTTACAGGGGTGGAACGATATTCATGAGTTGGTTGGCGACTCGTCCGAATGCGAGGGCATCCTCGGAGCGAGAGAGGCTGCAGCTTAAAAGTGAGTTTGGCAAGACGCCATGCTACGTCATTGTTCGTACCGGAGTTTACCGGCGTTGAAGCTACAGGTAAACATCCACCTGGTCCCAAAAGCGTCTTCAATTATCGGTTACCTTTCGGTAGGAGGAACGCGGTTTCTTCAAGTGCTTTCAATTTCCTTCCCTACATACCAATCGGAAATCTCAGATAGTGAATCTTCTTACAATATAATCGTTGTCTCCATCTCTTTGAATCCTTGATACTATTCAAATCAGAGGTAATGTGTGACAAATATCGTAAAGCTACTTCACTGTACAAGATAGTTATGTAAAATGTATGTTTGCAACTAATGAGCTCTAATGTTCACAACTTTTTCTAAGATAAAGAGGTTAGAAAATATTCCTGCATTAAACATATTTGAAATTAAATTGCGGAAGTTTTCGTGTTTTTATAGTCATATGCAATCGGAATAATTAGATTCCTTCGCGCATCAGGATGTCTGATCGTGCAATATATCTTCATTGAATGAAAAAGTGGAAATTCAGAACTGGTTAATGCAAAATACTTTGTGACGTCGGCGAACTTGTCGTAACTACAAAAAGTTTATGAAGTAGTTGCGAATGGAAAAAAGTGACCCGGTTTTTACGCTGAACTAGCGGTATAAGTTTCCGGGTGTTTCGCGTCGCATTATTTTCAAGCTTCCGGTGAAACCAGAACGCCTCGATAAAACTTTAATTCATATTTGAAAGTCGAAGACATGCGTTCTACCCTCCCGTTCATAAATCATCGGATAATTAACCAAAACCTTGATATTTGTACTACGTATCATTAACCGAATGATGTATTCCAATGATGATGAAATGGAGTTTGTGCTGCGAAACGAATGGTAACGCGGTTGAGGAATCAGCAAGGTCTTGAGAATTCCAATTGAGATCAAATTGCAGTTCAGTGTTGGTCGAATGTAGATAGAAGCTTAACTGGTTTCCATGTTTCTTGCTCTTTTAATCATGAACCCTGTGTTATGAATATTAACATGCACGAACATTTAAACAGTTTAACAGGTTCATAATTATTAGTAATAACGCAATATTATAATGGTACTATGTGTTTCGCGGCTATCGAGAATCGAAATGTTTTAAAACCTCTTGATCAAATCTTTCGTAAACATCCATAAGCGTTGAACTTATCATTCAGTTTATCTAGGTCGATTCCATAAAGATTTCTATCTTTAACTTTACCTGACTTGGAGAGAGCACAGATTTCCATTTGATATCAATTTTTAACTCGGCAAGAAATCTGATGTCGCCAGTATTTGAATCTTTTCAATTGTCATCATATGCATGCGGAAGTTATACCGTTTCACTAAAAATAGGTAATAAATAAGTAAAGGTAATACAATATGGGAAGTTATACAGGCTCGAGAAAAAGCTTGACATAGAACCTGATATAAATTTACTCACCGCTTTATATGACGTGCGGTTGGCTGGAAAACACGTTCAAAAGTGGCCAACGAACCTTTTCGAAGCCTTATTCCGCATGCCGGTGGAGTAAGAGGTCCGTGTGTCTGTGCACGAAAGATGTTGGATTTGAATTTGAGATGTATTGCGAGAAATACTTCACGCGTCTGCCTGCATTTTACGTGACGTGTGTGTGCCGTCAACATTCTTTTCCTTTCTATTATTTTACACGATGGAATTTATTCTGATTATATACATCCATGAATACGTTCAATTTTTAAAAGTGTACAGACTGTATGAATTTTATTAAGTCACGTATGACCTGAAACCTGACATACTTCTGAAATTATATTTATTGCGAAATAGTGTAAAGTTCTATGTGAAAATTATTATTATCTGAAGCTTTATATTGAAAAATAATAAATAGCCAATAATTTGATTTATATTTCATCTAAACTATATCCCAAAAGTTATAATGAAATTCAAATTACTATATCTTGTCGAAAAAGTGAGAAGTGAAATATCTCACCTTTTCTTCATGTCTACCTTTCCAATACGAAAACCGACTTCAGTCGGTAATAACATAATGATCTATACATAGATGCATATAATTCTACCTGTAAAGTGGGAACCTGCGACAGAGTTCTCGATACAGAGAAAGTTTATTGTTAGACACGTGTCTGACATAGAAAGGGTTAAATCGCAATATCTACTAATGTATCATTATACTTTGTGTTACAGGAAGTATTGCACACTATCAGTGCGCCCAGCGGGCAAGTACAACGCATCGTTATCTTCAAGAAGAACGGCGTTCAGGCGATGGTCGAATATCCTTTACAATACATACATACATACATACATACATATACTCACCCACTACCCGCTCGATTCAAATCGCATTTTACGTATGAGCCCCCTCGAGCTTCTCGAAGCGCGATAAACGGGGCTTTAAAGCTCCGAAAGAGGATCTCCGCGCAGTAACATTTTTTCCTCCCTTTTTTTTTTTAAATGACCCTCGACGGTAAAGTTTGCCAGTCACGTTCTGCCGTTATGGCGCAATGAAGATTTATAAGCAAAACTCGCCAGTGACACGGTTGCAGTGTCAGTTATCGTGAGCTTTTCGTAGTTTAGATCGAACCTCGACGAATAAATTATGGTATAATGGATGAGCGTATCGGTCGTCTTATGGCTGTTTCATATAAAATATCTTTTTTTCAATTAACTTAAGTTTAAAACAAAATTACATGTTTCAATGATTTTTTGTTTTTCTATATTTTTGATCATTATCAAAAGCAGAATTTGCTTCCTCATTAACGAAACATAAATTATGTACTATATTGAATAATCTCAGAGATCCCCTTTAATCGACAAATTCGTGATTACTTAAAACACTTCTACTTATATATCCTTAACTAAGCCCTTTCGAAAATCACGTTCGACTCGGTCGAATCGGCAACGAGGGCGAAGGAGACACTTCACGGAGCAGACATATACTCCGGCTGCTGCACACTGAAGATCGACTTCGCCAAGGTGAGTGCAAAGGAAAGAGAATTGATTGTTTCCCCTAATTGTCGGCGGTTCCCGACTCCAAAGAGAGAAAAAGCTCTTCCTCGAAGGTCGGTTATTACGGTATGCCAGGGAGTCCTCGGCTTATAATGTATGAAAAAAAGTAAGACTCTCCAACCGGTTCACCGTTAATATTCATGAAAAAGAATTCGACGGAGAAATGGCTCCGCAAATAATAGAAACGGTGTAAATTCAGGGTTTCCCTTACCGTACCGTTGGAAAAAGCGTATACTTACGGTACCTACGGTAAAACTCGAGGAAATTCACCGGTTTTATTCATTTTACGTGTTCGTTACATATTCCAATTACCCGCGTACAAGCGCCGCCGCACACGGTGACGACATTCTTTTCAATATTTCATTCGACGCTTAATTAGCAAATCTAACAAATACCTACGGCCTGAGAACCTTTTTTGGTATATGGAACATATTCTCTGCTCGTCTATTCTCGTCTATGGACTTTAGAAACGCGTGCACACCTTTTTTAGAATCTTCTTTCCACTTTTGTGTAGTTCAGGTTTCGAGTTCATGGAGATAATTTCAAATTGGTCAAAAGGATAAGTAATAGTCATTAGTTATTTAATGAAGTGAATAATTTATTAATTTGTTTGAAGACCTTTGAAACAGGAAAAACTTTGAAAATAATGATATAGTATAATAATGCAGTATATTTAGAAATTATTTTATTTGAAACATCGTTTTCACTTCCTACCTTTGTTGGCGTAATCACATATACTTTCCGTTAGAGTACAACGTATTTTTTTTTTTTTTGTGTTTCTCTTCCTCGACAACCCCTTTCTGTATCGTGAAAAGCATCGTAGAGCAAACAGCAGCACTAGCTAGCTCTTCGGTCTCACCAGAGGGAGTGAAAAGAAAATCACGCGCATTAACGTTAGGCCCGCGGCAACGAGGTCTTCCGTGTCGTTTGAAACCGAGGGAGAAAGGGGTGATTCGTATATAACCGAGGCACGAGCATGAAAGCTGTTCGTTCTCGCCTAACGAGTGAAATCTTGTTTCAAGCTGGCTGAATCGCGAATTGATCGAATACCTGACGTATTTCGTGCTCCTTGCTGTACAAACAATTCACTATTGCTATTTAGCTCATCTTCTTTTAGTTGCATTAGAAATTATTCCTTTGTCATTAATCGATTCATCTATCCTTAATGGATTGCCATAGCCAGGAATAGGAGAAGTAATTTTCAATGCAGCACGTAAATCGGTCGATACTAACTATTTTAACGAATTACTGAAGGATATGTTATAAACAAAAAGATGGAAGACGTTATTTGATATGATTTATCTTTTTGTACATCGAGTTTTAATCCTATTTAATCTTGATGGAATAACACTTATTGAAACAAAATCAATAATGTCAGTTTAGGGTGATTGTAAAGTCATGAGGACTAAATTTTGAAGTTTCACTTGAATTATAAACTTGGTTAAAGAAAGTGCAATTGGCCGTGGATATTCGTTGATATCGTTCCTTGGGGCCTGATGTTTTTACGATCTACCATAAAACTAGACAACTTACAGTAGAACATCGTTGAAATCGTCCCAACATGTGTTATCGCACCAACTGAAAAACCGTGACATACCATGAAAGGAAGAACTTATTTCTGCAATCTTCCATTTCGTGGCTTTTAAACTCATATTTTAATGTGATGCTTTGATCAATCTTGCATACGTTTTCCATTGTGAAACAGTGTAGCCAGATGAGATGAAAAGTACCCTTGAATCAAATTAGTCTCCCGTTGGTCCATTCGATAAAGTATTCAAAAGAACGTTTCATACCAGTTCTCAGTCCTCTATCTTGACCACGAGTGTAATTATGAGGTTAATAGGTTTTCATCTTTTTGCCACGCGTTCTCCTTATTAAATGCCCAGCGAAAAATTTATAAAAATTCTCTAATATGCATCGTCATCTCTAAAGTACGCGAGAATTTTTTCAGATTTTTTGCTAAGCATTTAATGGACGAAGGGTTTGAAAATACTTCCGATCCCCTTATTCAACTGCATGTGCTCTTTATTATCAAGTAATATGAACAA
>NW_017155517.1:521371-527086 GCF_001652005.2 Ceratina calcarata
TAAACGCTGCAGAATATTGGAGCAAAATAAGAGATATTTATTTGTATTATTAGTAAAAGTAAACGGATTCACATTTTTAATAATTCAAATAATAATATTGCAAATTTCAGAAAAAGCAGACATAAGAGAAGCGAGAACAGTCTCCATTTCATTACAATGGAACGCGTAGATCTTCTGTTTCGAGCACTTTAAATTACTAACAGTACTCAGTATGAATCTGGTACGGTTTCAGCACACACGAAATTGCACCATGCATTTCAAATTTCTAACCGCGTCTTAAAATTTGCTTTTTTAGTA
The DNA here is from genome assembly GCF_001652005.2 of Ceratina calcarata. Taxonomy (NCBI): domain Eukaryota; kingdom Metazoa; phylum Arthropoda; class Insecta; order Hymenoptera; family Apidae; genus Ceratina; species Ceratina calcarata. The sequence goes on from NW_017155517.1 coordinate 521,669, forward strand.
TCTATTATTTATGTATCCTCTAGAACAAACAGACCGATTCTTCTTCATACAATTTTGAAGCATCTGCGTGGCATTTCATTTTCCATGAAATGGCTGGCGCGTGCACGTCGTTAACGCGCGCGGTTTCGCGTATCACGTTCGCTCCATACCTAATTACCGATAATTGCTCACTTCACGTATCGCCTCTAATAATTAAATAGTCGGTAATGTCTGCTCGTGGTTCGCACTCTCGAACCCCGTGCGTGCGGCTGCTGCCGAATTTGTTTGTCTCTTCGTGATTCATGACTACAACCAAATTTTGGTGTTTCCGATGCTCGTTCAATACATCGATTTCCTGTACGCTCTGCCGTATGATTTATGTGGCTACGCACGCCTGTCGCATACGTATCGTACATTCACGAATATGAGGGTCGTTTCGAAAATATGTAACTGAATACGATTGGTTGGAAGTGTCCTCAAATTAATATGTATCAGTGAAGTGGTAATGTAAAACGAAATGTGCGTTCATAATTCCTTTTCCAAATTAGTTTGTGTTAAATGATCACGTAACGAATAATTTTCTATTTTATTAATAAATTCCAAATAAGGTTTATTATATTATCTGTAGAAGATTGTTGATGATGACTTGATTTCGAAACATTTTTATATGACTACAAGAAAGAAATTGTTAATACATTATACTTCGTATTCTCCTTTTTTTTACTTTGAAATAAATTTTGCTAAACACGTGAAAAATACTAAATTAAATAGTTCTTCCAAATATTAAAATTTACAGTTACAAAATACAAGTTGTTCAACTGGAGGTTCGATTTTTAGAGAACTGGAATACCTAACTTATATTTAATCATTATCTGTTATTATTTCCATAAATCTTTTATGACTCGTAACAACAATTAAGCGTTTTTTTTTAAACTGCGATATAGTTAGACATTTGATTGCATGTAGTAAGAGTCTTCTCATGCTGAGCGAGCGATGGTGCGTGTGGACAGTGTGACTTTGTTCTCATGCACCTACACAAGCTTAGTTATTTGGCAGATCTTTTATTGGCAATAGCTGGATAAAGGGTGGGATCCGGTGGCCACGCAGACTCCGCCTCGGACCGTTCGGTTTTGAACTTTGGGTAGTGGCTTAGACTCTATTTTCATTAGAAGCGAACTGTCGTTTTGGCACATACCTTTGCTCGTTATGGCCAGAGAACGGTATGTTTGATGCTAAAGTGTTCCCCGTTTTAAAGCGTTTCATCGACACTCAGTAAATTGCAAGTCAATTTGCCAGACATTATTCGAAATTATAAGATGAAATAGTATTTCTTAAAAATTTAAATAAAACATAGAATCTAGAAGTCACGTATTGAATCATAATGATTTTTCATACACTTTTAATGACTTACCTTAATTTATCACAGAATTATTTCGATTCTTTGTGAATAATTCATTCTTAATATCGATAGATAACAGTGACATGTAATTTTCAATTTAATCCTGGTTCAGTAAATCCAAATTTCAAATGGAACGATGTTTCACCTACGTCTGAATAAGTAATATATGCACAAATGAAATGAGGGAACAACGTTTTCATCCGCGGATTCCTTCCGCGGTACAATATGAATGTAATTAAAGGGAAATTTCCTTGGGATTAGAGCCGATCGATACGCTGGTACTAAACAGACACGCGGGATTATATTTAATTCTTGCCGGTGTACGGCCGAACGGTTTGAATAGAAACGCATCGTGAATGCAGCCGGAAAGCTATATCCATTGCGGACTTTAATCTGTTTCTCAATACGAATCGCAGGCCGATAAATGCTTATATGGTAACTACCTATACATACATAATGTTCCATACATTTGTAACTCTTGCGAGCACTCGAATGTGGCTCATTTCTGAAAATTCAGCGAATTCCGTTTTCTGTGTAACATTTAAAAAGGTAAAATTCACTCGGTATCAAAGTACGCTTTCGTCCTAGATTCTTTCACGTTAAGCCGGCGAACAATGATACTATAACTATACAGATAGTATCTCTACTGCCGCCAATAACCCTAACTTCCTGCTAATGCTGACACTTATTAAAACACCTTAATGATTCTCAGGGAAATCTTACAAGTTCTTGTTGTTGCACGTTGTTCATAATTTTTATTGATATTTCAGTAATTTCTGTTGCATTCCGGTTCTTAATCTATTAATTCTTCTTACAATTTTTTAAACTGTAATACATAGATAGAGTAATAGAAAACTGAGGCCCTACAAAAATTTTAGGATTATGAATTTTTCAAATGAAGCGTACAAAACAATTTTCCAATTTGATGAATATACTTTACTGGCTTGAAAAAGGCGGCGTATTTTATTCTGATGAGAACCCTTTCAAAGTACCATTGGAATCTCATGACTTTAAAAGAGGTTAAAATAGGGTAATCGGCGTCTAGAGATTTGGATCAATGTTTAGAGGTAAAACGTGACTGGAATTCAATGAAGTTTTCAATAACAAAATATCACATTCTAATATGAATATATCATATTTTTTAGCTTCAATTTTAGTATTTATGATTTTATCAAATGCAACGTGTCTATTATGTAAATATATGCGTTTTTCATAAATATTCCGAATAAGATACACGCAATAATATTTGGAAAATGAAACAAATGTCTATTTTTATATAAAAGGTAAAGTTGAAAATGATTTTCCTTTAGTACCGAATTGAGGTAAACCGGTCTCAGGTGTAATTTTGTAACGTTGGTCACGGAAGCACTAGTTCTTTCTCCAAATGGTAACGATTCTCGATAACTACGCTGGAACAGCTCGATGAAAATCGTTTGTATTCAATGAATTTACACGCTTGCCTTCGCCAGAACGTGCAAGCTGAACGATAAGCGGGCGGCACGTATCGGCGCTTTGTCAACCTGTCCTCACTCCTTGCGATATTTCTCGAATGAAGTTACCGTTCATGCTAACAGTGTACATGGTATTTTACTCACCGTTTCGCGTGTACCTAAATGCACTTTTTTCGTGCTGCCCTCGCAACGAGCTCCTGAATAAATTTCCCGGACAACGTCGAGGCTTTTTAAACCAGTGAAAAATTACCGCGTTAACATGCCCGATTACTTTGATATCGCCGTTGTAAAAAACGACCGGACGAAGTAGTCAACTTTCAACAGCCAATTGCATGTCAAATTTTATGTCAAATCGACTGTTCGATGCATTCAATCAGACGCGGACCTTGCGGGACTTGATAACGAAATGCAATTGTTATCAACGAAGTGTCACTATATTATCTTGAGGGATCGAGAAAATTCATTAATCTTTTACAAATTCAAATTGAACGAACTTATTCGATGCATTCTATCCTCTTTTCTATAATTCTACAGTAGCCATTTATCAGTCTATACGTGATTAACTCGATAGACCTATTTCTGGTCAACTAATTGTAGAATAATGTCTATAGGTTGTTATCTAGATAATTTATATTCAAGAGAATAAAATAGTTTCGATAGAAGCATAAGTAGCTGCATGATAGTTTAATTATTCTTTTACACTATCGTTCGTGTTATTTCTAATTAAATAAAAGCATGATTCCTCCCCGCCCATCGGAAGGGTTGAGGTTCCGCGATATTGAAACGTGGACGTTACAAGGAGCACGCAGGTCTCGATTTATCGATCGGCCGCGAATCTACAAACTAGTTGTATAAACTGATTTTGCTGAGCATTAAAGCGTTTCGTCAGTGAGCGTCTGAGGAGCCATTTTGGCAGCGCGTACGCATGGCTAACGATCGAATCGCATACCTTGGTCCGGTTGCCTGTCTCTAATTATACCTTAAGTACATACTTCGTACCCGATATTCGTATCAACCTGACCGGTGACAATGAAAAATGATCTGGCAATTATTTTATTGCCATCCTGGCTGAGCGTCGCGTTCGCCGTCTCGCGTTGATCGTTTTATCGTTCGAATTCGTTGCGACTCTGGCCGTCCACTCAATTCAATCGTTATTGCTCGACCCGAGGTGGTAATGCGGCTCGAAATATGTACATATACATATACAAGAATACATACATATATTCTCCGCTCCGATAGGGTCGGCCTGTTTGACGAGAGAAAATTAAGAGCGGTCGCTGCTTGATTACCGGTTAATTAGAACGCTGTTATCTGTGACGTTTTCGGAGCAAAACACGCGGGCGAAAAAATTCTGAATAACAGACGGCCTGGCCCACGGCCCGTTGCCCGATGGACCGTCCAGGGATTAAAAGAGACGCGACGCCACGTAAACAGGAAATTAGTTTGGTGCTCGGCCATGATGTTTCATTACTTCTCCTCCTCCACCCATCTGTCCCTTCCACTTTCGTCCTTTCTCTTCCCATTTTTGTACTTGCCAGTGTAACAAGCTGTTACTCGAGTGTATTACGTGTTTAATGTGCTCGTGTTATCTTCTGAGTACGGTACAGGAAGAGAGATAGGTGAGGACAGTTGAACTAACTCTCGCAAGTTTTCAGCTATTAAAGTATTCATTCAGAAAGTAGACCCTCCTGTGCTTAGTTATTTAACAGCAAACGTAACTTTCCTGTTTTTGGCCACGTGCACAAGATGTTAAATTCTTATATCAGATCGAAGGCTTAGCGTATTAAAATATCAAATTCAAGAACATACAGCGTTTGGTGATTTTGTCGAATTATTACCTTTTTATTGATTTAAGTGATTTTATACATGTCGTTAAAGTCATCATTGTAGCTAACAGGATTTTTATTATCGTTCCGTTTATGTTAACGAGATTATGTTGAGACGAGAACATTTTCAATATACATGATTCAGTGCAATCTAATCTAGAGTGTATCAAATTTCACATTGTATTGTTTAATCGTATATGTGATCTTCTCAATTTTATTCTACCTCCTGGTGATTGATAGGGACTCAAGGTGGATAATCTGTAGAGATTCCGCGCTCCATGATCCTGAAAGCTGTTGCTTTGATGTGCGATAAACCGAATTCAGGCCATTGACGCCTCAGCATGGCGCCTAATCTATCACTGCGAGGCGAGCACTTCCTCTTGACACCTCTCGAATAAATAAGCCACGGTAAGATTTACCAGGCGAACATTATGAATCCTGCACGATCGAATCGGCTCGATTTTCGTTTCTTAATCCCGGCGGAATGATCCTAAAATAGCGTAACCTGGCCGTTAACTCATAGATCATACGTGATCGAGGCGCCATTTCGTTCGATTAGGTGAACGCGCTTAAGCAATGACGTTAATTGCAAGGAACGACGCTATCGAGTCGCTGGCAGCTAAAATGGATTACGAGCGTGAATCATGGTTCAGATCATATATACGTCCATGTGATGTTAAGGATTTTTCGTTTAATATCATTATATCAGTTTTTTTCTATTGTTCATTGAATTTTTTATGAAAATTTATAATCTAATATTTTT
>NW_017155517.1:528818-556889 GCF_001652005.2 Ceratina calcarata
ATTGTTATTTTAATGATATTTCTTATTCATTCATACTTTATGATTATATAGAGAATCTAGTCATCTGTGTGAAATCTTTTTTATGAATACGAGATTAGAGAATTGGCTGTAGTTTCTCGTTCTCATCTATTCACTCCTAGATACGTGATCTCGTGAAAAATTTTTTATTATTCAGACTGATTGTATATCTCCCCCTAGACTGGCGATGCGAGTAGCATACCTCGGACACAGGATTCGTGCACGGGCCACTAGAGGATCACGCCGGCCATTTCCTCGCTCCATTATTTATGAGTCGGAACGTAGCAGCCAGATTTACAGTAGATACAGGGAAAATAAATCTGGAACGTATTATATTTCGCATATCGTACAGAATCTACCTATTTTGGAATTGAATAACTGAACTTCATTAAACTCTTCCCGGATAAAATTGAACAATGAACCCGATTAACTTTTCCGGCTTCTTTTTTTTATCATGTCCGACGGGTGATACATTAAACGAGATTTAAATTACAATCCAAGGTACAAGCCCCGTCACGGGTAATCATGAGTGAGTTTCTGAAATTTTCTGGCATCTGCCAGTCACAGCGCGAGCGCAGAACAGAGAAAGGGGGTGGACGGGGCTGTGAGGTTGGCGCGCGCGGGAAATCCTCCGGCTTGTGCTCGTTTGAATTGCAAATCTGGGAACGATTCTGCCCGCGTCCCCGTCCGACCGGATGAAGCTTTTCCGCGAAACGTTCGCCTGGAAGTTGCCAGTCGTTGCATATATCTGTGCGCCCGCGTTTCCCCTCGTAATTAGTAGACTTACGCGTCGCGAAACAGGTCGAACAACTTGATATTAACATTTTTTGTCCGAATTACTTTGGACACGATGTTGGATTTGAGACAAAACATTTATAAATAATGCGTACATGTCAACAGGAGCATATTTCTCATAGAATTTATGAACTCTCTGTTTTGCGATGAATCAGATCAGTTTATACTCGTTTTATTCATCATGTCTTTTTCTTGTTAAAGGAGCATCAGATATATTAACAATTTTTATGAAAATGTATTTTTATGTGACATAAAAATCTGTTCATATACTGCAACCTCGTTTAAAGCTTAGGAACAGTGAATCACAAACTGCAACGTCGATCCAACCTTAGTTTAGACAAGCAATTATAGTGGATAATTGTCCAATTACTCGAAGGTAAACCTGGGAGGCCGAGAAGCCTCGTGAACGACGAATCTCTTACCTTTTAGGAAGAACTCATTATCGCGGTCGTTACGCGGAAAAATTTCCGTCGCAGTAGAACCGAGAAACAGTTGTCTACATAGTCTTAAATTTCAATTTCTTATGATTGTTTTAGGTGCATAAACTGACGTGCACGACTGACGAAGCAATCTGCGCTACAGATATTCATATTTTATAAATAATTACATTTATGCACATTGTGTATACTTCAATTTTCATAATTTTTAGCATATAGTTTCAGACATCGTCTTGTGTCTTACGATATTAATAAAATTCCATTTTTAATGCAGTTCATAAAATTATTACGTAAAGAAACGAAATACAAAATGAGGACATTATTTTTTTCGATCTTGTTATTGACGCTATAAATAGTACGTCTGTTTTCGTCCATTTTTGGCTAGAGCATTAGGGAAAGTAAAACCGGGATAATGTTAGAGATTAATTAACATTACATACAAGAATTTTCGCGTTGGAAGTACTGTACGTCGGATGCACAATAGCCAGGAAACATTAAATATGTGAATGATGATCCGTGTTTAACAATATCATATGCAAGCATCGAGAGTGTCGCTTAATGAATGCGAATTAGCATAGAAATCGAGTGAAAAACGTAATTGTTACGTTACTGTATTCGCGGCATTAACGTTTCCGCTACCGCGTTTGGCATTTTACTTAGTTATTCATATCACAACATTGTTACACAGAAAGAGAAACATGTTGTAAAGAAATTAAACACACATAAGTAAAAATTATAATAATTCATTAGCCTGTGGTTCTCCGAGTTATTCACGTTGGATTGCCTGTTTGCATCGATTAAAAGGAAATGTTTAGTTATATGCTTGTGATATCGTAGTTTCATATTGATGATATCGAAAAGCGGACGAGCATGTACTCCATTTTCAGTTGCATACATCATTTCCTGCTAAAGGATTAACGCTATTCATTATAAAGTCAGGTATTAATTAATTTAGATCAGCTTTCATTTATTCCATATTGACAATGGATAATGCAAATATATATTTACATTGCATTCATTGTATAAAGTTTCTCTAAGCAAGAAAATATAATACAAACATAAAAATATTTATGGTAGCTTTGGATAAATGAAGAATACTAATGATAGTAGCATGCAATCGTATGTAATGAATTTAATCTACGCATTCAGTCTAAGTCATAAATATCTACTCGATTCTCCTAATTTCAACTCCTAATTCGTATGAATCCCACCTGTACCGCCCAGGTTATCGGGTAAAATCCGCGAAATTTTACGACATCGCATTTGGCTAAACACAATCGAGTCTCGACTCCGCGGCTTGTTTATACTCCGGCTTGGTCCGCGGTTTCGGAATCAAGTGGTTTCCGAATATAAAGCCACGATTCACGAGCAGGAAATTAACGCACACGGGCGTTGTGTGCGCTGCTTGCGCATACTATACCTGCCCGCTCGAGCGTATCGAATGGTTGCGCGGAATAAAAGTGAACGGCCGATTCCAACCGACTCTCCCTCTGTCTCGTGATCTCGCTTTATATGTATACTGCTTTGAGTGCATATGGAATCTCTTACGATTAGCGAATAACAGGAATCTTATTATTTCTGAACAAAATCAATGCACAAGCATAAATTTGAAAGAGACCTAAGTTTCCTAAGTTCTGTTATTTTATTACCGATTAATTCTGAATGCGCAGAAAAACTGCTTACATTTTGTTACATACAAAAAAGATAATGATGTACTTTACAATGCATGTCCGATAATTTCTTAAACAGTTGTGTGCAAATATAAATTATGACTCTCGAAGATCGTAAGGAAATAATATTTATTTGTATTACTAAACGGTTTATATGCTAGGAGAGTTTAGTCCGAGAATAGTTCCTGTCACGCAGTTGATACAGCACGGCACTGTCTAATAATTTACGATCCCGTTCGCGCTCATTAGCCACACGACGTTTTACGAGCTCCTTTTCTGCGAGTTTCGTTCTACAAATGATTCCTCGGTCTGATTCGTTGAGATTTATCCAGCTTTCCACATTTTGGTCTTTTAAACAAGAACAAAATTAAGCTTAGTTGTAAATGTTTTTCAGGTTTTAAAATAGCCGCGAGTTTCAGTTGTATCTAAACAATCAAATATACTACGGTCTAATTGAACGTTTAAAAACGCGTTGGTAATCAAATTATTTAGTGACTAAACTCCGATTGCACTTGACCCGTTTTACCGCAATTTAACTGTACAACTCGTGTTTAGTTAGGCGATCGCGTTATCAGGAATCGAAACACGGTACTATCAGGTAATAAGTAAACGGAAGTTGTGTAACCGGTTTGATCGGATGTTTTAATTAGTAATTGACCGACTTGAACGAGTCAGGGTGGAAAATGATCGGCGACGATCGTGGAAATCGAGTTTGAGTAATGCGTCCGCAAAAATATCAGCCGTCTGTTATCGGTTAGTCGAACGATTTCGCAGTGAGGATTGTTCAGTGGTCCGGTTACTTTCGACCGATTTATTTTTTCCGCTTAAAGAATCTCTGGGTTAGGGATCAAGAACGTTACATCATCGAGCTGCCGTTTCTTTGTGAGAGAATCCTCTCCGTTGCTATTTTTACAGCGTTGATATCTATGGAGATACATGTTTAAAAATTTTTCAACTGATATTATTCTTATAGCGGTTTCATTCACTTATTCACAATCGTACTCTAACGTTGCTGAAACAACGAAAAAAATCTTCTACATTTTCATTTTATTTTTCGATGTAAAATTACTCCCTTTCCCGTTGCACCACCAGTTACTGGCCGCCCTATTATATGTATGTATACTTTACAAATAACTGATTAAAGGGAGTTTATGTGTATGTCCAAAACCCAATGCCGGAACGAGCACATGCGATATAATAATCTAAATAATCAATATCGAGATGTGGCGCATGCGATGCGTTAACACGGGTCGTAACGTGGGTGTTCTACGGATAATGAGTTGCAAGAGTCGTTTAATTACGGATAATTATCAAGCTGCTGTGTTTGCGCTACGGCCGCATATTCGTTCGATGGAAACTACCACGGAAGTAGCAGAGACGATCACGGACATGCAGATACAGATACTATGTACTCGGTCTAACTGCATTTCACGAGACAAACATTGAAACGCTTTGATTACTGGCACGACCCACGGCAACGGAGTTCTTTGAGACTAGCTGCTATTTTTAGAAAGATCTCTCTTTTAATGACTTCCCCACTTTGAGCAAGCACTTCGTCGAGAACCCTTTCTTGTTCCCTACTACGCCCTGCAATACCCCGTTACGTTGATCTTACGACCTGAAACGTTATGTACGCTCGACCTACGCACTTCACCCGATCGATACACAACGATTTCTTCTCGTCTGAACGAACGTATAGACGAGGTAGATTTAGTAAGTCTGTCACCTTGTGAACTTTTGTGTCTCACGTTCTACTGCGATACCAACGTGAAAAATTTTGACTGATTTAAGCATTCTCTGATTATGTTCATGATTATACATATTTTGAGATGGAATATAAGAACAACAAACATACTTATATACGTATTGTTTATCAAGTGGGAAAAGACTGAATCATAAACGACGTATAAGCACATATTTTATTGTTCATAAATTGCTTGAATCGCGGACTGCTGTGCACGATCTTTTCATCAATTCTGAACGAAATCTGCCACTCGGCAGATCCACGTGGAGGAGCAAACGACTCGCGGCACGTTCGCCAATTCTTCAAGTTCACTTTTCGACGAGTTCGGACTTAAATCCAGCCACGTGGAGCGGAACGAGGGAACGAAGTTGCCTGTTGGTTGCTTGTTCACGAAGCCAATCACGTAGCCGTGTATCGACCAACGACGGTAGTCCGGAAGCCGGGAATCACCACCGGGGGTTCGCTTCTTTACCCTAAATGCGCTTCCACTCGCGTTGACCTCGTTCGTTCCGCCGTCGTTGAATTCGAGAAAAGAGTCCCGGTTAATTTGAATACCTGTTGCCCGGCAACGTATACAATTCCTTGAGGAGTTTCGTGAACAAACGTCTGGCCCTGGTCTTCTCGAAATTTACCGTGAAATAATGTTTGGACGAGGTCGTTTGCCGTGGAATCACGTATGACAGTTATTGAATTTACAACACAGTTCGAATTACGTAATGAGAATAAAACCGACCCAGGAATGCAGATAAGAGCAGTGTACCAAGCGTTGGGACTCATTCTTGCAAACTTCTCGAACTTTAACAATGAGATAGCCTTCATTTACGTACAAAGATAATAAAACTGAAGCAGACGTACTCAAGATACAAATGTCGAGATAGCAAGCAGCGTAACACAAAGGCTTTGTGTATCCATGGTAATCAAATTCCTTCTCTACCTTACTAAAAACTTTGACAAATGGAAATTCTTTAAAACAATACGATGGACAACGATGGGATGATCCCAACGTTGATAGACAGCTTTGTGAATTTTTACAGGATACGTTAACACATACATTTTTGTGATATGTTGTGTACATTAAAGTTGTACTATCTTGGAAAACCAAAAAAGGAAAAGGAATATTGTAGAGAGAAACGTATGGCTATCCGTCTAAAGTTGAAGCCTCGGAAATCGGATCCCGTCCAAAAGTGGAAAATCTGCTTTGTGTTGGCATACGGAAGAGCCTTCATCGAGTTGTGCATCACGCGCGGGGACCCGTAGTCGGAGCAGCAGTCTTGAAGTCGTACGTGCAAGATGATCGTAACAGGTAGCTGCGATCCTAAGCAAGCTGTCTTTACATGTGGTTGCCGAGATTCAATGTGAAAACTTGGAAATGAAAACTGTACCACTGTATCGGCATATTAAATGTTTAAAAATAAAATGTAATTTGACAACCAACATGTGTTATAATATTATTTAGAGACCAAGTTGATTGAAATTTTACTTCTAAATTAAAGAATCAATAGGATTATTGCAGTTGAATCAAGCCTTGTGACATTATTATCAATATGAGTATCAGTGTATTTAAGATATGAAAAAAAACAATTGTCTTCAAGATGAAGTATTTATTGGAGCATCTAACATCAAAAAGATAACGATGTTTGAATATACATCTTGGATTTGACTTTTAAGATAAACCCGTCTTCCATTAATTGTCAAATTTCATATAAAACGATTGGTCTGCAAATGTAATCCAACTCGATAATAGAATTGACGATCACGATAATGATGATCTACATCAACTTTTACCGATTTGTAGAAAGTTCATCAAAAATTATATACTACGGACTGTTAGGTAGTTCGTGAACATAGTGTATACACACTTGAAGCAAATATATAATATATACATATATCTTACGAAGTATCTTACTGAGTATCTCTACTCAAGAGCAAGTTGACTGTGTGGTGGTTTTATGAAATCCGATAATTTTGAAGAATCGGAGGAAGAGAAAAGCGATCACTCTGAGAGAATTTAATGAGGAAACATTAAGGATCAGATTTAACGAGCTTCCGGTTTACTGGCTTCTGTTGGTCGATCGTTGTGTAAATAGGTCGTGTCTGAAGTGTAGCCGAGGTCAAGCGTTCCGAAGCGAAGCGAAGTGAAGCGAAGGCGGGAGCAAGAACAGGAGAAAATCTGTACTCCCGTTCGCTTCTCATGCTCTTGCTCTCGGTTCGACCTATGCATACGGGTCCGCATCCAGAGAAAGTGCTCGCTTTCGCGTATGCTTGCCTTTTTTATTCTCTCTCGTTCCTAGTTTAAAACAAGACACAAAACGAGGCACGCCTATAATGGAAAGGGCAACCGGCAATTGGAGAAATGCTAAGTAACCGTGTGAACGTTCGGCTAGTTATTAGACGTTGTATGTGCTATTACAGAGTTCATGGTTGGTCAACATTCACACATTTTTTCTTGTATCCAATTTTCATTATTATAGGATATGTGTATATGTATGCTATTTCCTCACACTTATTTTTACAAATCGTTGACTATTTAATTGTTACGAATTGCTACAAAAATGGAAGAAATTAATTTAATCAAAATACGAGTCATGCACATATGCATTAGGAGTTGTGAGTCTTAGAAATTCTTTTTATAGGAAATAGAATTCAGTAATGGTCATCCTTAAAAGATAAGTTTGTTAAGAAAAGTACATAGAGAACGTGTTGAAATTTTATAAAATTCTTCACGGTTCCATGTAGCGATCTCTTACACGGTAATTAGAGTCGAAATAGTCAATTTCAATTAGAACAGAAACGCAAAAAGAAGAAATCGTCCGTAGTTTTATACAGTTTTACTTCTCTCACAGGTTTTGCGAGCGAGATAGAGATGAAATATAATTTTTAGCGACGAAAAGTTGCGAAGAACGACGGCGAATGGGCGGTTCGCCGGAGAGTAGTTTCACGCGACTCCGGCGTTCGGTCGCCTTTCAAAATCGCGTGCCGTGACATCTCAACGAGTTATCCCAGGCAAATTACACGCAATTACCTTTGCTCGAGTTGTCGGTGTTCTCGAGTCGACGAGAATGCACTTCTATGCTAATTACGTCACCTTAGTAACCATCGTCCGCCTCGTTCCACTCATTACTTATAAAAATCTAGGAATAAACACAGTTTTCTATGTCTTCCATGTATAAAGAATGTTTCTATCATGAAATGAGGTGACGAACTTCTCATTTTTTTTTTTTTTCGAGAATATCTTGACTTTCCATTCTGCGTCTCTGAATTCTACAACAAATGATCCAACGGTCGAAGTCCTATTACAGTTCTTTTGTATTCTATCCATGCGAAATGTTCGCAAGAGTATCTCTGGCCTACAAGATTTACAGTTTTCATCACCGTGCTCGTTTGTCGATTTAAATTCAAATTTTATTATGTCCAACATTGTTCCACCGTACAGGATTTCGCGCTTTGTGCATTATTTGCAGAATACAATATTATTAATTCGTTACAGCGAGACCGAATAATTTCAGCCATAATTAAAATAAATGTGTGTAATGTAACTTTTAATTCTTATTGAACTCTCTATGCAATGGTTGATTGTACACTTTGCTGGCAACCATTCAGCCATTAAACATTGTATTATTCAGTTTTAAAGTGAGATTTCACAAACAGGTTTGATTAACTAAGTTTAATGCAGAATATATTGAATCTCAGAATAGAAAGTTCGATCATTTTTGTTTTTTTCTTTTCATCACACAGTCAAATTTAGCAAATTGTTTACAAAAGTGAGGAAACTTTCTCAATTCTGATAGCGTTCCGTGTTTCGGTTTGCGAACCGTAGCCACCTGGTCACCAAGTAATATAGCGAGTACATTTTCTCTAGTTGCCAGTTAATCCATTTAGCCGTCGTGACCACAATGGAAGGGAACAGTAGCGTGACATGGCGGCGGGATAACAACGATATTCGACTTTGTCCCTGGTAATAGCCGGAGGTTTTCTGGCTGCGCGGCACGCGATACGATTTTCATCCCCGCTATTCATTTCGGCTCGTGCCGGTACACGTGAACTATTAACGGGTTGCGCTTTCCACGATGGTATTCAAGATACGTAATATGTAGTATGTAGTCGGATGCGACTATGGTAGGAAATGTCGGATGTTGATAACAGTGAAGGGACATGATACGTGACGTCCCAGTCACGTATAATCGCGATGCCCCGCACCTCGCTGGACCACCCCAGGGATTTTCGGTTTATCACGGTTTCTCTGTGGAGGTAAAACCGCGCACCCTCTCTCACCTCTCGATAATGCAGTAATTTATTGCGAAGAAAAGAAAAGAAAACACGCGATCAGCTCGTGATTTATTTGTTCCAGCCGATCGATCACCGCCTCTTATCTTTTGTTTTATTCAGCAGTAAATTGGATAATATATAGCGATAATAAATATAATTTCCTAGTTACAGAGAATTGATACACGAAGGATAAATTCGATTTTATTAATGGCATGGAAGGGCATTATTTATTACTGAAATACAGTTTGTAGTAACGTCTCAATCGGAAGTGCACGCGTTTCGCTTATTTGAAACAGTCGTCATAAAACAGTCAATTCAAGGCTCCGTTAGTCGAATACCGATGACCGACCTATGCGGTAGCTGCGTCAGCGTTCCAGCGCGTGGGCGTTTACCTTCGATATCGGTGAGAAGCACGTGGACACACGCGGCCATTCTATACACAATTACCACCGAAAACCGCCGCGCCGCATCCGCCGCGGAAATGCACGTGCTTCTGACAGCACTGACGTCAACCAATTGAAATAACGAACGAACGAACTCGCAGTGATATTGGTGGTATTTGTTCTGCCAACATTACCCAGCTTGATTCGCTCGTTCTGTTTTTCCATCTTACTCGCGATTCTCAATCGACATTCTTCCTCCTTCCTATCGCTATTTCAGATACGATTCGCTCTGTTTCCAATCAAATCATATAAGTGAGTTCATCGAACGGACAGGCTGAAATCTAAACTATAATTCAATTATAGCGAATTAAAATATTCTACTAAAATGTATTCACTTAGGATAGCACTTTATTTCGTTATCTATTCCATTCCTTTTTATATATCAGTTGTCATTAACTTCTAAATTTTTTCCAAATTTTTTCCAAGATTATTTAATATACATTCTGTTTAATCGCCTTTCATTTGATAATACTACTGGAATATTAGAAAATCTTTATCATTCTTTTTAAAATAGTTTCATAATCTTAATTTTCAATAAGAATATGCTTGAAAAGAATTCTGCCATGCAACGAATTGTATTTTCTGAAACAATTTGCATGTTTGTCTTTGTTGGTACATTTAATCATGCTTAGTTCATTTCACAAAGCGTGTGTATATAGCACCGTTGCTCGTTCCCGTCGGAACACGTGTTATGGTTAAAAGGAAACTCGAAAACGAATTTCGCGACATTGAGTGTTCTTGCGAAAGTTGCTGCGGCTAATACCACTTCTTGCGAGAAGTTTCTTTTAATCGACGGTTCTCTGCCAAATTGATTAGGGAACTTTCTTCGAACAGGATCGAGAAGAATTGTAGCGAAAAGAAATATGACAATGGAAAAACCAATTAAAGAAATAAATGGCTATTGAACTATACTTGTTATATGTGTGTAGCTGTTTCACTGGGCCAGCAATTAGAGCACAGACCGTCGAATCGATATCAGCCGTTTATAATATTTCGCACCCTTCAAGAACAGCTGGCCTGATGAAGTCAATAGAAGCTAGTATAGAAGATCCATTTTCCCTGACCCCGTCAAGAAATTTGTCACGATTCTTATCGGCTGTCACGTAAAGCGGCTAATCGAGTAAATTATAGAAATCCTCTCTCCCAGCGTTTTATTAAGTCGTACACTCAAAGTTAAAAATGAATAGGCACTTCACAGAAATGATCATATAAATAATGTAAAAAGTTTAATTCATTTTCGATGGTAGTTTTATCGACAACTGTAGTAGCCGCCGGTCCAATATTTTTCTAATAGCTTCCGAATAATCTTTTGGCTGATCGATGATGTCAGACGACACGGCGCGGTAAAAAGCCCGCCGAAAAAAGTTGGCTGTAAAGTGACGAATTGCCTCGGTACCCGGCGACCCTCTTAACGCTCTCCCAGAGGGTTGAAAGCTGGCTCACCCTTTCATCCTTTAACCTTCCTTATTCGCTTTAAACGGCGAGTCTCGAGACTCGTTCCACCTACCAACACTGTGCTCACAGGTATCCTCGGCTGTAAACAGCGCGTTGCAACAAGCAGATTTATCGGATCACACCGGTCGAGATGAAATTCCATTATTTATCGCGTGAGGCGTACCGATATCGACCGACCGAACGACCGACCGACAAGTTTCCTCGGTTATGCCATCGAAAACAGTTTACGCGTGGCCCCGGGAAATAGTTGCAATCGATCTGTATTACTGCTCAAGTGTTCAGAGCGTATTCTTGTTTCAAAGTATTGCATTAATTCATACAGATAATAAATTACTGTTTCTTTGCATCGAAGAACTTGTTAATTATACGATGTAATTAAATGATAAAAAACATCAAATGACTCGTTCAATATAATTGCGGGATATCTATTTTTTAAAGCAGCAATTAATAAACTAATAGATATCCTAATTGTATATTAATAAATTCTCTTTCCTTGAAGTTTTTTCATCTAAGTATACAGTTCCTTCAGTTTTTCCCAAAACTGATTCGTTGTTTTCATCAGTAATTATTTATTAACAATATATTAAAGTCATTAGTGTAGTTACAACTTTCAGAGACCATTCTCTGAAATGACCTACATTTTTTCAGACCAGGCTACTATATTACTACGGTGATATTCTCATAAGCTCATAAAACCAAGGCCCCTTACACCCGCTATCTTTCTCGCCGAAGATCCAGGTTGAAGGAGCGGTCATACCGGTTTTCAGGATGAAATTCCGTTATTTATCGCGCGGTGGGAGATCCAGGTTTGACTCATCACGATAGCCAGGTTACCGTGTCTTTTGTGACGTCGGGTCGTGTCGACTTCTGCGATTGAACGATGGCTAGATTGCTCCAGCCAAACCGAACGTTGCCTCTTAAAGTTTTTCATGCTGATTAATTCAGTCTTACAAGTCAGCGTCTTCCAGTCATCGCTCTTTTCTTGGACTTTGCAATCTTCCTAATTTTACTTTTCTGTTTTTAAGATCTCAAGCAGACTGCAAATCTGGATGATAAATTTACTATCCCACAAAAACTATTACATTTAATAGTAGACTCGAAATTAGCGATCCCAAAGGCTTAGATTACAATTGTCACATCAGTAGTACGTAATATTCGTTCTAACATAAATTGTTGTTGTTAAAAGAGGCATTTTTTGTTAATCAATGAATGATATAAACTATTTTATAAATTATTCTTGAAAATAGCACCTCTCAATTTCACAAGCAGAAAAGAAATTCAAAAGCTTCAGTGTCTAAAATAATTGAAAAAGTAATTTAAAAGAGATGAGATTCCAGAATCTCTGTGTACGTTCATAAGTCATTATGTTACTCGTAAAAAAAGAAAATGCATTCCTAATTCTGATGACGAGGTGCATAATTTAAGAGACAGTAATGTAGTGTTACTATTATTTGTTAAAGGCTAAAAGTAGTGTTTCACGATAACCGGGAATCTTTCTCCAACCAGCAAAGAGCTAAATCCATACATACTCGTGCTCTGGTGTGAAAAAGCGGGCAAGATGAATCTTGGGGCGTGATCACGGAGACGTATTACCCAGTAAAGCGAGGCCCAGACTGTGCATACTTGATTCGAGGCTGGTGCACGCGCGCGTACGTGTTCGTCGGTGACGGATATAGCCCGAGTATTTCAGAAACGTGACGTTGATGTGACAGGGCCGGGGCGGGGGTCCAGGGCTTGTAGCTCCCTGTTTATACAGTGCATTGGCCACCAATTAATTCGAGATATTTATGTGAGACGCTGACCACGCTGTGTGCGCTCAGAGCCGCTCAGGGCGTGACGTCGCTCCGAATTCACTTCATCGGGTCTCATGGTGCAACGAAATTATAGGATATTTAACGCGACAGTATGAAGTAACATAAAATAGGAACATGGAAGAAAATGTGTCTATAAAAGAATATAAGTATTATTTATACAATTAGTTCTTGAAAGAGTCACATAATATTTACAATTGCACAATTGAAATTCACTCATCAATAATTTAGCAATTATACATTTAAATCGCTTTTCGTGAATACAAAGTGATTGATTTTATTTGACTTCAAGCATGATTAATTCATATGTAAATTGGTTCATCAACTTTTAAATTACTGACTTAATAAATATTTATTTTACAAGATAAATTAATTGGCCTCTTTGCGAATCCTTGTTCTTGTAAAATGCTTCAACTCATATTTACTTCGGAAACATCCCAGGCGCGTGTATAGAAGTGATCGTAGAATCGCAGATCTTCCCTGATGACTGTTTTGTAAACGTGGAACGGTTCGTTGTTTCCCAAGGATCGTTAAGAAAATCCCTCGCGGCGTCGCAGGAATACGGGATCTTCCGTAAATTAATTAACGTTTCACGTTTGTAACTTCTCGATGCCGGCGCTGTTTAATTAAATACAGCGCGAAGATTCATCTAGACGTCTTATATCTAGCAGGAATTCATATAGCATACCATATAATCAAATTCCCTGTGTAAGAACATCCATTATCCAAACATCTAAACATTTATATTATCATGATGTACGAGTTCATATTTCATCATAAATACTGTATGTGACGTGTGATATTCGTACACATAGCATAATACTTAATAATCTTGTTCCATAATTTAACATGGACAGAATATCACCTAGTTTAAATTTAATATTTAAACGCATTGATCACATTTAATTTGCAATAAATATTGTACATCATTTGTAAATAAATAGCTATTATGTTCTGTGTTAATCGTAAGTTATACTCATTGAAGAGAATAATTGGTTCATGTTGTAAAAGTACGGAACATCGATTATACGATTTTTTATTGGGAATAGTTGTTTGTCATATAAAAAATGGGAGAGAACGATCTTGTTCGTGTCTGATGAAAAATTGCAAATCGAAAGTTCGTTCTGCAGTGTAAAGAGCAGATTGTAAATTGAAGAGGGAACCGAGAAGTTGAAGCGGTGCTCGATTGCGAATTGGAAAATACGAAACAGAGCCGGTCGACGCGGCGGAATGTCAATCGAGCAACACAATGGACCTCATCGACGGATATTTCGGAAATTTCCAGGATGACCTATATATCGGCCGAACGATTTTCTCTACGGGCCGACACCTCACGGACGGATCCGTCCATCGCTTCGCGGTATCGAAGTTGCACACTGGCCTAAAGCCAGGCACAGAATTCGAACCTCGGTTCCCCAATACACGCGCGCGTGTTCATCTTTCCAAAGCAGACATCAAAGCGACCATAGGGATAATAGGATTGTTTAAGTAACGCTTTCCCGGCTTTGAGCGCGTCGCGCACTGAATATCCTTCATGTCGTTGCTAATTGGTTGCGAAGCTATTTCTTACTCGGTCCGTTGATTCAACTTGGTTTATTTAGATGCCACTTTTCCGTTTCTCTCTGATTATTTGAGATCTGCCTATACGCATAGAACTTCAAATTCCTCGGTACTTAAGGAAGAACATAAAAATGTTTTTAAATACTTTATGAAAAGGAGTATTCAAGCATTTGTAATTTTTCACGTTTTTCCAGAGACATTATTTTACTATTAGTTTATTCTGTTTAATATTCTACCTAATTATTGAATTTTGTACTATTATAATATTAATAGATGTCAATTATTATCATTATTGCTATCGCAATTATATAGCGATTACGATTTCAATTTAGATAAAGAATTACTTCGTTTAAGAAAAATCGCAAGCTGTCAGATAAACTACGTAAAGAGAAAGTACTCAAGTCGTAAATAACTCTTTCATACCTTTATTTCACAAAGTCCTGCAGAGAGTGCAAAATCATGCGCGGCGGAAATTATCGTGGGATCGAAAATATGTAAATCGGATCACCGCTTAAAGATATACGCGTACAGGGTGGATGGGTGGAGCCAGTTTACGTAAGGATCGGCAGGAAACAATCTCTTTTGCTGTTTCCATCGATTCGCTCGTGTATTAGGCGTGCCTCTGTAAGTATGCAGTTACCTTCTCACGAGTCAGTTTTCATGATAATAAATTTCGCCGGGGTTATAGAAAGCGCGAGTGAGCGATACTTTCGCGCGAGCTCGCGTAATCGAATCGCGATAATCGCGGATTTCCGCATCCATTAATTCATGTCTTGACTGTTCCTCTCGTTGGTTTACTAGGCAACGTGAAATCTATAATGATAAACGTTTTTCGTTTCCATGGCTAATCGAACGCGGGTTGATAATAAAGAAGTGTGGGAAATGCTAAATTAATTTAGTAATTTAGCCCGTATGCAAACGAGGGGGAGGGTCGCTTAACAATTCAAATGGAAGCTCGCAATGCCGCGCCGTTCGTTTCGAATTCACTGCGAAAATTCTATTATCGGCCTCGGTCAACGTATTCGATTAACATTTTCGAGTGGATGAAGCGCGGTCACCGGCCGCCGGGCCAGTTATTCCCAGTTAAAAGTGCAGTTACTCATTTCCCGCCATGTCGCTAACGAGATTCCTCGATCTTTAATTCTGTTTCACATTGAGAAGTGAAAACGTTCGGAACCCTTAACTTTGTAATTTTGTCCAGGCACCAAATGCGATTTTACGGAAAAATTGATTTTTTTGCTTGAGTCAGTCTTACTGATTTGATTAAAAGTAACATCCTATGCATTTCTCGTAAGATAATATTTACTCGTATATGTCATCAAACCAAATTTCATTTTCCAAAGCTCTTTCACATAATCAATAAGGAAAGGACCATTTTAAAGTATATCTCATATCGATTCACTGTGTGTACATACACGTTGAATAAATAAATTAAAAAGAAATACATAGCTTTTTTTTTAAACAGCCTTCTGTCATTCTAATACTGCTTTGAACATCTTTGTATAGTATCTGTTAGGTCTCGAATCACAGTCGCTTGGATTTTTCTTTTCAAAGTCAGCTTGTAACACCTTCGAGTACTCGGACGGGCTTCGCTTCTTGCCTTGTAGAATATTCGGGAATTTCCCGCGAGAGTAGGCGAACGAAAGCCCCGACGATTTCGAAGAAATTGCGGAAGCTTTATCGGCGAGCACCATGCCACTTACCGCAGCCGCTTTTTTCCCGTGTTCTCTTTCGAGCCGACGGAGAGAATATTTCATGAAGACCTCGACTAAAATGCCCTGGAGCGTTCTCCATTGTGGCCGTGTCTTGTTCCATCGACATCGATACGACAGTATCTACGATCCTTGGCCAATGAATTAGGACCGAAAATGTCACTTTCTTGTGCACAGCAATATGTCATACATGGAAATTTGTCCTCACCAGACCAATTTGTTGCAGCGTAAACATGTACGCGTATACACGACCATCGAATATGTGTATACTATCTGCTTCTGAAGCATTTACTTGAAATAACAAGTATCTGATTATCTTTATGAATTTGAACTGTTTTATTTATAAGAATAGTGAGATATGAAAAATGTTTAAAATGGAGTAAGAATAAAAACATTCAGAGTTGAATCAAATTTATTGCAAAATTTTGTACTACAAATATATAACGTACGAAGAATAGTAAATTTAATACACGTGTGTCCACAGTTGCCATTTTTTAATAACGTGACAAAACTTGGAGTTGTAGGATTAGGTAATAGAAAATCGAGTCCGTAAGGTAATCAACAATCAGAATCACAAATCTATTGAATACTTTTTACTCAAACACCCTTCGGCCTCATCAATCGCGCGTAACGGTAAATCAATTAATCGTCCAGTGTCTATGAACGAGGTCAGGAGAACATTTCTAGAAATCTTCGTTAGTCCCATTGTTCTCTATCTGTATGTGGGTTAATCACCGTTCACCGAACTTCGTAGCCATTTGCCGGCGTGTTTCATCCGCCGCAGTGTGTCCCGAGCCACGGTTAGAGTTAGAAATCGTATCGTCCCGCCACCAGTTGCTATACGATTCAAATTCGAGTCGGTCGTCAACTCGATGTGGTTAACAACTCTCTATTTTAATTGAATGTACAAAAATCTGCGTTGCGAGAAAAAAGGGTGATAACTCGATCTTAAATACCCATTCCCAGGATTGATCATTTGGTGAAGGATCGTGAAATAAAAATGCCAAGACTTGTCTCCATTCATTTATTAATCAGGATATGACAGATTTTTTATTTAATTCATAGTAACATTTATTAGTACGTACAATTTAAGATACAAATATGCTAAACGAGATTGTAGTTGTTCGCTTGGTACCGTTCCCAGAGTCCAATACAGATTCTTACAATGTAGACGTATACAAATTATTGCAAATGTTATGTGTGATAAATGTGACGTTGCCAAGTCAAATAATATCGTGAATCATATGTATGTTCACATAATTACTGAATAATATCAAATATTTTATTTTCTATGTATGTAGAATTTCTTTAATTTCTTGAAAAAACCTTAATTTAATTTTATAAACTATAGTAATGTATACTAAATTAAGACTTTGGAAATTCCTGGTATGTAGTATTTCCATTCTACGTCGCTTCCTCATTCTGTCTCCTTGTGTTTCATGTCAATTATGCGTACGTATACATACATTTCCCACTTGCTCTTTTTTACGAGTTTCCTCGCGACACTGGAAGACCGTGGCAAAAACCCATGTCACGAGTCACGTTTTCAACGAAAAAGACTACCGCGACCGTTTCATTTTGGACAGTTGGGGATAAAATCCGAAGCGGGACGGTTTTCAGCTCCATTTCCATGGCTTGTCCGTTCCGTTTCGTTAAATCAGCTCGGCGATCGTTCTTCTCTAACGGCTTGAATCGAACAAAGTGTATCTCTACGTGGTTTTGGTTCTTGGGACGTTTGCTATCCCTCGAGACACCCGCTTTTCCGGAAGGACTTTGATTTAATACCTATCCAGCTTAAATTAAAATGTTTTTTACTTATAATTAAGATGTTCTTGTAATGCTGAACAGATTGTATAAATGACAATAAAAGATCTGTAATATTGAAATCATAAAAAAGGTCGTAAAAATATAGTATAAATTATAGGATACACAAAATGGCAGGGATATATCGCAAAATTGGTGAAAATTGAGTGCGTAGGATCATCGTACCCGAAATTGGAAATTTTGGATAAGAATTGTAATTTTACAGGTTTGGTCTCGGTAAATCCAATTTTCGTAACGTCAGTTAGAGATTGAGTTTATAATTGGCCTCGCGCCGTGTCCGCCTCAAATCGATTAACCTGCACTTCATTAAAAT
The DNA here is from genome assembly GCF_001652005.2 of Ceratina calcarata. Taxonomy (NCBI): domain Eukaryota; kingdom Metazoa; phylum Arthropoda; class Insecta; order Hymenoptera; family Apidae; genus Ceratina; species Ceratina calcarata. The sequence continues at coordinate 546,867 of NW_017155517.1, forward strand.
GTTTACCGACGCGTTTTTATCGTTCGCTCTCGCTTCGGTTTGCAGTGTCGTTTCCGTTCTTTTTCGATTTCAAATCTACATACGTATATAGCGCGGTGCATATACATGCATGTCGAGTGTTCTCGCGTTTAATGAAATTCGATGGTTCCAGATACATACATATATCAGTGATTCGGAGCGTACGCGTTAAACGTTTGCTTTTACGTTCTATCTATTTGATTTTTTCGAGGCGGATATCGTTCGTATTTTTGAAAACCAAGGAAAATACGCGTCACCGAAATCTATGAGATTAAAATTCAGATTGCTTTATATAGATCAATTTGAACTGTATGACTTCTATAACTTTCAAAAATAGTCATCTGTGAGGAAACAACTCCAACTCATAAATAAGAAATAAGAGTAGTTTCTGTTTTTCATACAGTAATTTATTTGCTAATTTCCCATATTCGTAAATGATTAAATAACTTCGTTACCCTAGATATATTAAAAATTTTGAGTCCTAAACATATCTTGAATGCCGTTATAATTTCTCTGCTAATTTGTTTTCATTACTTTTATAATAAAATTTCAAGTGTAAACTAATTGTACAAAATCAAACAATATTTTCGCACGGGTAAATAATTTCGCAATACATTCTAGTAAAATGACAGTCTTGTCGATGTGTATTAAAATATTTTGTCTTCATTCTGTTTCAATACATGGTAAACGATTTTCGACATTTTATATTTCACATTTCATGTTCCACGATAGGTCAATTCATTATCGCTTTATCAAATTTCAAAGATTCGTTTGGTGGATAATGCCGTGGCAACTCATCGTGGGAAACGAACGAAACGTGGTGCACGAGTAGTTAAACACGGGACCACTTTGTAGCGGAACTCTTAACGACACGGCGATTCAACAGGCGCCACCCCCTTTTGTTTCTCCTTATTTTCGTCCTTCCATTTAGTACCGGGTGTTTACACGACCAGTTTATGAACTGCTAACAGCAAAACGAGGAAAAAGATCGAGCGGCGACGAAATTCTAATGGTTCCTCTCCGTCGGCGTGGGTGGTATTAGTTTTAGGCGCGAATCTTGGCGGACGTTGGTCTATTTTAAATATGCTGATAGACACGCCCGCGTCTTTCCTGCACTTCCGTTCCCTCTTCGTACTTCTGCTATTTCTGCGAATTCGCGAATGTTTGGCTCGAAGGGAATTCCGATCGAAGCTTAACCTCGGGCACTGCTGGAAGTGCATTTTAGTTCAACCGGAGTTTCCAAGGAAATTCCGAGATTTACGGTCTCTACTAAACACTCTAACGCGTACAATTTGGAAATATATCGCGAACACGAGATTTTACAGTTCTGTGTCACCGTTTGATACTCAGTGCTCGCAGCTGATAATTTATAACTTCACCAGCGCAATCGTGAAAGTATTATATGGATCATAAAAGACTGTAGGTATGAGATGGTAGACATTCGAAGATTTGAAATTTGCAAGCTCGTTAAAAGCCCATCCAGTGGATTATGCGCTATTGGATTGAAGCTTGCGCTACTCGAAATCGCAACAGAACGGTGCAATCTCAAGACCGGATAAGTTAAACGAACTTCGGATCTTTATTTGCAATTACGCGCTAACCGGAAACTCGGTTCCGTAACTTGTTAACGCGGCGAAGGTCTAGCTAGTTGGTTAAAATATCAGCAACTTCGTTATTATTTAAACGTTTACGGCGAGTACTACCGTGACTATCGCGCTTTAAATAAATTTCTACCTTGTAAACGTTTAAACCCTTCGCATACGCAAATTCCTGTTGCTAAATCTCATGTATTTCATGCATTTTCAAAGAATACAAGTGCATACAATATCACATGTGATATGTATAATGGCAACATTATATGCAGTAATACACTCATATACATACAGTAATGTAATCATATGCAGTAACTAACGGTGAAAATGTTTAATTTTATAACAAGATGAAAATTAATTCATACGGATGGTATTGTTACGACTGATAGAGTGTTTCCACTGTTCTTCTCCAGCACTTTTGGCACCGCGTCAACGTGATACAGTATCACGGCAACGACATTGATACAGTGGTAACATCTGTTAACTGCGGATTTGTTCATTCTAACTGTTCATTCTGCTTAGAATTCCAAATTTACTTATAGCTTAAATTTTGAAAACGTAATATTTTATATATATCACGTTAAACGAATTCAGAGCTTTGTTCTTTGTTTGTGAAGTATAGGACGCTTTGGTAGATTATCTTCTATAGATAGCAGTGGAGCATCAATTAAAAATTTTAATTAAGAACCTTATGACTCGATACGTGTTGAATGTAGAAGATTGTTGACACAGTTAAAAACTTGAAGCATTGGTTGATATTTATTGCCGCTGCAACAATAACTGAAACATTTTTTATTCATTCATAACATTGTAGCTGTATTCGCAGGGCAGAATTGTTATGCATAAATCATGTTTTAATCCACGTTGTCATTTGCAGTTATGAATTTTTTTTAACTTTTAAACTTCGTCGTAGGGAATTCCGATAACCAGGACTTCGTATTTCCTTTTTTTCATTGATTACAATCAGATTATGCGAGAGAAAAAATTGTTCCTTAAACGAAGATCAGTCAAAAGATTTACTTTATTGATATAATTCAATCTGTTAATTTAAAGAGAAAAATATTCTTTAAACGTTAATAATGCAGACGTCTATAATTGATTGTACATGATTTATTATGATTGATTAGAAACGTAGCCTCACTGTTACATCATTAAAGACGAATCGAGCAATCTAATCAGTAATTGAACCGCGCGAGTGTCCAGTTGGAAGCACCGGGGAAGAGAATGAACAGTTAGTTCGCGTGACGGTGATTTTGTCAAAACGCGTCACGCACGCGTACAGTTTGACGTAATATCGGCGTAGGTAATAGGTTTGCGCCGCGTGGTTCACGACGCGGTCGACGGGGGAATACTGTCGGAAATCGTAGAAATTAATGCATCGCTCCCTAATGCTCGAACGGTTAACCGCGCATAGCTGCGTGAACGCGGCTCCCCGGCTGGTCTCTGCCCGCTTTGAAACTCCGATTACGAATCGCATTATGAATCAACCGACTACGATGATCAGAGGCTCGTGGCTTTCGTTATCTAATGAATTGCTGTTGGCTCGAAAATAATTCAGCCATCCGGACATTTACAGTCATAATCATCGCCGTTGAAAATGCCTGACGATATGAAAAATTTGTCAGAAAAACTTTTTCATAACACGTAAAACACGCTTGTGTGAAAATTTCGTGATTTTCAATAAGAAGTTATACAAAATATAAATGGAACATGCATGAAGAAGATAAACCTTACTCCTCTGTAAATATCATTTTTTCTAAAAATTCATTGCTTCAAATATTTCTTACAGCTTTTTATTACCTGTCTTAAACTTTTAGCAGAGATCTCACGGCTCATACAACCTTAATCGTTGGTGCCATTGTGAAATTTTAACAAAATCGTTGAAACATCATATCTTTTGAACGGTATATCATATGAAATGTTATATAAAGTTTACTATTAATATTTGTTTACTGATTTTAATCTTAGCAATGAAATGATGTTGAATACCTTCTAATCCGATAGCTGCAAGGATTATGTACCCCGCTGTTGCTTTCGGTGTAATTGCCGCGTTTAATATTCGTCGTATACAGGTCCCAAACAATATTTGTACTGCAGCGAAATTAGCTTCTTGAGTAAATGCGAGCAAGCCTCGTTTCTCCGAAGGATTTGCAAGGTCTCACGTACATGTTATGCACATAGCAATATCAATGTACATGACACACGTCCAAAAATGTCGCGCTCGGTTAATAATTAATACGGAATCGACGCGAGTTTCATTCATAGAACAAACGGTCGCGAGTAACCGCGGGGGAACGTAGAGGTTGAAATAAATCTGCCTGCGATTAGGTAGGGCCAACTGGGAACAAGTCGCGTGGGCGATTTAATTTTCGCAAAATACGCGCGCGACTCGGTTGATTCACGGCTGAATCATCGTTTTCCTCGACGCCTTGGCTCGGCCGGACATTCGTAAAAGTATCAGAACGTTGCACAGGTGCAATGCCGACGCAATGGCTGGCATCTCCTACGCGACGGTCGCTGACGCGTCAAGAGACACGGAATATGAGTAAATTGAGTATGTGCGCCAACTTTATGTGTATAAAATGTAGTCGGGTCTCGTCGTGAGAGAAAGTGATACAAAAACGTTTTGCGGGATCATGCAATTTTAAGATTACCCGTCTTTCGTATGTGGAATAAAATTAAAAAATGATTACTTGTTATTCCTTCTACTTAAGCGATTAGGATACTCATGTGACTTCTCTAACATTTGAAAAAGTTTTATTGTTATTACATAGTTTCAGTAGAATAAGGAGGGCGCTTTAGGTACATTTGTTCTATGCGAAAGTTTGTACATACTTGGAATTTAGCTCCGTTTTCGACAAACAGCACTTAACTAAAACTCGAGTAAATCAATTCGCTGTACACATGCTCAGACGTTTCCTCATAAGCATGCACACAATGTTCGGACAAGATTAAACTGTTTCAAGATTGAAACTACTTAAACATAATAGAGCTCTCGTGATCTCTAGCCCGCTTTCTATATAAACAATATTGGATTATTGCAGATTGAAAATTTGCTATATATATGATTATGGCTGCTTTNTTATAACGATGGAATTTTACATAAAATTGTATTTTTATATGGAGTGATATCTTGTTTAACGGTAGTTTACATAAAACTGCATACCTACAGTAATTGCAACAATCTTGCTATTGTATATCATCTGAATTAAACTTTCATTATATCGAATATGAACGAATTGTGACATGGCGATATGTGCATCGCACGAGATCTAATTAATTAAATACACAAGCTTGTTCGAAATGTTTAATTAAAACTAATGAAACGAAGAGAGTCGAAGCGAAAGGACGATCGTCGAAATTATGGAGTACCTCGCCCATCGTATTAATTCCCTGTTTCTTTTTTTGCGTTAATTGCGTCGCGATGTCTGTACTTGTGGTTTCGATTTCGCAAAAGTCGAATGAGCGACTGTACATTGGCGTGGCTAGTGACTCAAAACGAAATACCGATTTACGAATCAGTTACTACTTAATCATTTGGTAAACGCGCATTAATTGCGAAAGTTTTTCGTATTTGTTCAATGTTATATTTAGAGTAAATCGTTAGAATAAGTTCAATCAAATTCTAAATATCATAAGCGATAAATTTGTATTTTCATAATATATCTTTTCAAGTCAAATAGGTTTGTATGTATTGTACCTTTTATTGCCTTTGAAAAAAGAGCCACCAAACAAAACCACTCGTTGAACTTCTCGTGCAGCTAGTATTTACTATACTTGGTTGCTACGTTTTATCGTGGACAAATACCGGGGAGACGTGTGTGTACCTATCGTACACGGTTCATCGTCGAATATTCAGTGATACACCATGGCCGATAACAAGGATTATTCCGATAGGGACACTCGATTTCGTCCTCGCTTCGAGAGTGTATTTAGATTGGTCTGATAAATGCAGATAATGCGTTATCTCGCCCGAACAACCGCTAACCGTGACACGGCTAGGTCCCCCGTCGCGTCATCATTTTTATCTAACATTTTTGTACAAAACAAAAATATATCATATTTTAAAATTAGCAACATTTTATTCAAGTAATGAATTAGCTTTTGAATAATAAGCAAAATTGATTGTCAATCCTAATCCATAAATATTCCACGTATCTTCGTGCGTGACCCATGTGCTTTTTGGATCAGAATTCTAAATAAAAACATTATGTAAACTGGTAGCCGAGGCTTACAAAGATTAAAATGCAGATTCTAGCTAAAGCGTGAGATTATAAATCTATAATTAATTGTCACTATTCGAAAGCGACTGATAAGATTATAAAGCCAAGTTGGTTACAACGCAAAACAGGCACTTTTATATCTCATCAACGACCACAAAGTTGTGCAGCAGCAGTGTTTGCATTTTATTAATAAAAGAAAATTTGTTGAAATATCTTTGCTTCATTCTTTGAACTCACGTTTTAAACTCATTTTCCGTGGAATGTTTATAGATGAAGTTTGAAATATGTTATTTGCATCTTCCAAGAAAAGGGAATATAATATTAGCAAAACGCATATTCCGTTTATGAAAGTATTTTAATATAAGCAATTTTTGTTAAAAAAGTTCCATCTCTTCTCTCAGTATTTTAAACATTAGATTTTGAAAACTTGTAATCATCGAAACGTCCTCCACGTTCGTTTTTAACGGCGATGATATAATCTCTCAATTGATGTCCCATAAAATTCCACGTTTTCTCTCGTAACACCTCTCCGTGACTCGGAAAAGCTTTCTAGAATCGAAGCAACGAGCGAGCTGACCTAGAAGCGGCGTTAGCAAAATGCATGCTGCCGCCTCGTATTTTCTCTGTGTCTCCATTCTTACACGTCTCTGTCTCGACCCTCTATCTCACCTTTTATTAAAAAAAAAAGGAAAAGCACATGTACTGAAATGATGTCGGAAAGGAGAGGAACGAAAAACCGTTGTTCTCCGCGTAATGTCACATCATCTCGCTCACCCCGGACCGAAAAGGAGACCAACGAAGAAAAATCCTGTTTATATCCGCCAGTATCCGTGGCCCGTTTAGCGATACAATGCACTTCGCGTTCCTCCATTTTGCTCCTTACACCTCCTCGGTCTTAGCTGTGCTCTATTTTCCTATTGCTCGCTTCTTTTTCTTCCGACTCAACTCTCGTCGCTGTTCGTTTAATGCGATCCACGGGATCTTTAATTCAACTTTCGTCGGGAAATCCAATAAGCAGCTCGAGCGTTGACTGAGGAAACGAGGAGAGCAATCCGATGCTCAGTTTCGGGGCCACGTTCCTCGCCGTTCGCGTTACAGGCGCGAAATTAGCGTTTCCCAGCGTTTGAATAATTCCGCAACGCGATAGCAGCCAGCCAGTAACCCGCTGGCCTTATCTTCCGCTGCTTTAATAATTTTCCTGAGGAGGCCGCAATTGCATTACCCGTGGAACGTCCACGTGTTCCCGCGCGTTCCTTCTGTTCACGGCTTTCCCTCTCTAACTTGTCTCCCTACGTTTTCGTTTATCGCAGCGTTTTATGGCCGCGTTTCGTTTCGATATTTATAAACGCGTTCGCGATTCACTTTGTACGCTGGCAAGTGCGGCAGCTCTCTTTCACGGTGAAATAAGCCCGCGGAACGAACGGCAATTTTCCGCCGTTATTACGCGAAGTTGCGAGCCGGTCAGATTTCACGAAGGTCGTCGAGTAGATGTACATACGCTCGCTACACAAACGTAGATTCATTTAAGCGGAAGTACGTAAATTTTTTCGCAAAGGGAGCTTGGAGTTTGAATGAGGATTACATTCCTTATTTAAAGATACTTTTCAAGAGATGTTTTATATTCAGGCATGCTACTCTTGAGCTATTTCCCGCGAGAGGTTTATTGAGAAATTTGTGGTGTTATATAGTCTCTTATATGTTTACAGTTACTTATCTCCAGATACGTATTATGAATGCATTCCTATGAAGGCATAAAGTGCTATCTCATTTGAGAATGAAATTAAGTGTCCAATAATAATGTCCTTCGAGCAATTTGGCATAATGACACCATAAACCCAACGGTATTCAAAATGTATTACGCAAACACTCCCAGAAAATTGCCATACGAGAGAGATCGCATTTACTCAGTCGAAAGCTCCCGATTCAGGTTCCTTGAACCTGCGACCGCGCGGTTCAGCAAAGAACAACAGTTTTAATTCATACGGGAGTACGGTCTGCTGGCTTCAGCCTTCACAAATCACCGCGTTCATCGTGGAACCGAACAGGAAAGTTTTAGCAAAAATAGAAGCACCGCGGCGTTGGAAATCTTCCGCAAAAGTTCTCAAACAGCAAGCGCGGTGGTATCGCGTCTCGCCAACTATTTTCGCCCCATATTTTCGCAGTCCTCCCCCCACGGTGCCTACCCCGGCGCGTTCCTTCCTTTTTTTGCATTTCTCTTCCCTCCTTTTTTGTTTTCGGTTCCCGGTTCGGTGGCAACGGCCCGAAATTTTTATCCGGTGAAAAAGTGTCCCGACAAAAGAGCGGGAACGGTTCTTTTTTTTTTTCCTGACTCCTTTCCGACAGCCGGCACCGTGATAAATCACATAAAGCGCCGCGAAAATGCATATAGGCAGTCCCGCCATGACTATCAACTTTTCAGCAACGCTGAGTGAGGGGCGAGAGGACTACTACTGTCGATTCGAAGCTAATACATTTATACATCATTTTTCTCAGTTATAATGAAATTATAGATCTTGCTCTATATATATATATATATTTTAGCTATTTACAGAACAATATTAAAAATTTTAACAGCATATAATAAATTCTGTCATTATTTTTTATATGTAGGTGGTACTGTAGTATTAATTTCAGTATGGATTTATGGATAGAATAATAGCATGTATTTACGAAACATACGCTAATGTACAACTAGTAACAATGAAACTGAGCCAGTTCGGGCTTGTGTTAATTTCCTCTATGGGAGCAAAATTCAAAACGAGTAATAAGTCTAGGTTGTATTTTTTTCAATGCTCGATCCGGCATCGATACTGCTGAATTTGGACATATTATTATAATATTCATGCGTCATAATAAAAACAATTTTAATGTAGGCTGTGGTGTATGCGTAGGTCAAAATTATGTAAAAATCTGGCAGCATCAATGCCAGATCGAGCATTGAAAAAAACGAGATATAGAATTGTTACTCGTTTCGAATTTTACCCCCCTAGGGAAAATTAATACAGCCGAACTGACTCAGTTTCATTGCTACTAGCTGTACATGTCGACGACAAAGCTATTTCGAAAAAGCAGTCGCGATTATTTTCTTCTGGCATCGACAGGAAAAATATTTGTCGTATTTTCAGATTACGTACGAGCGTGCACATTTTCGATTTCGTTGTTAGGTAATATTTTTTCAAAATATCTGTCCACGTTCTACCAGAACCCGTTGTTCTATTTTTGGCAAGCATTTTCCCATCAAGCGTACATGGTCACTGCTATCTAACAGGATCAGTCTGTATGTGGACAAATATTTTTAGTGTCGGATCGAAGATTACATGCAAGTCTTTCGATAGCTTTTATTTTCGAACCGATGTACGCGTGCCACGTGAACAGATTAAAAGTTACCGTGTTTCAAATGGTTGAAAAATATGTTTACGTTAACAGTTTGAAATTTATTATACTTTCACCAAAAATTTATTTTCTTTTCTTCGTGTAAAAGCATGACGACTGTTGTAACAAACGCTCTCTTACGAGCTACATTTTTCACAGTTCTTTTAAACTTAATCGCATCTATAATTTTGAATTCACAAATCACCAGCAGAATTCACTTATTCCGACGAGAACCTCGTCTAAAGAAGAAGTCTTTCAGTAGTCTATTTACGCCCGGGTAGGAACGTTCTTTTATAAAGTCGACCCGGTAAATTCATGGGAAGTAAGACGAGAGGGGGGAGAACATTGTTCCAGGTTACAAGAACGCGATGCGATCTATTTGCCTTTCGGATAAGGCGACTCGTATCTCGGCCCGACGCGTTCGAATAAAATAGGTACTCGACTGCGGGCGTCTAAAATGCGATTATCTTCGAGACATCGTAATGCACAGAGTACATTGGCCCCTTTAGCCCGACTTTCTTGCGGAAAAAATACGATCACTCGTTGAAACCAGCCGGAATGCTGACGCAAATACAGAAAAACATCGAAACTTGCGGTCTAAAAATATATTCCTTGTCGATTCAACTTTTAAGCATTAATTCAGTCAATATATTCGTTGCTGTATCATACTTGTCAATCATCAATGGTTATATTAATTCAGTCAATATTTCCTGCTCTATTTTAGTTACGTGACAGTTTATTATATTGTAATGTCGATTGAACGAAGGGTAGTAGAATTGTAATATTAATAAGTTTAATGCAACTCTTCCGAATAGAGA
>NW_017155517.1:558084-569361 GCF_001652005.2 Ceratina calcarata
CCCCAATTTCGCTCGCCGGGACTGAGCGGAAAAACGCAGTGGGAATAGGCCATTAGTTCTCCCGTTGTACAGTGACTCATTGACAAACGCGGCCGTGTTCCTGTTCCTTGTTATATCTTTTTCATCCTCTCGTCGCCTTTCCTTCCTTGGACTCATTTGATAAGCGACGAATGTACACCATCAGACGTTTTTACGATCGTTGAGAACTCGTCCGAGGGTTGACTAAAATATATACCGCACACTTCGAGAACATTGCGTCGTAATCTTAGCGAATTTCACGCGCAGATCCGTAAAACGCAGCGGCAAAATTCCTTCAAATTTGAACGACCGTGAACAATTTATGCGTGACAATTTGCCGGCTGGTTTTCAAAGTTTTATGGACCGATTTGGTTTTATTAATGCTGCGAAGGTGTTCTACGCGAATATTATTCAACGAAGTTTCCTGGTGGCGAGATATCAACTTTTTTTTCGAAAAATCTATTGATACGAGAATGGGGTGATACAGAGAGGGAAGCTTTTTGAAAACCAGTGGAATACGGTTGCGTTACATAGACAATACGATCGCGTCAAAGGGATTGGAATATAAAAGCGAGGCGTAATACCGGTCCGGTTTGATTGAAAAATGAAATATACACAAAAGGAACAGACGGGAATCACATGGATTATGTATTTGATCGGCCCGAGGAAATAAACAGTTAAGCGTCACGTCGATATTAAAACGTTTGTCATCAGGGCACGTGGATTTCCTGGGCCGATTCGTGTATATAATTTCTACGATTCGTTCCTCTTTCCACCGACGCTAACGGCACGATAGTAGCGTTCCCCTGTATTTGTGTAATTCATTTTGCAACGGTACATGCATAGCAAATCGCGGGGATTTATGGGACACGGCGAGCGTAAGCAGGCCGCGTTAAATTCTCATGTTAATAATTCCGCGCACGATCGTCGAACGCTACTGCAATGGAATGTGTTAAATTTCAACGGTTGTCCGGCCTGAAATTACGAGGACTTAAGCTCGGATGGCTCCGTCTACACCTGTGCGCGACCACTAATGTCGATCGGTTCCCTTTTCGGATGAATACCGAATGATAGATCAGTAGAAAATATTACATTAAACAAATAACACACGGTAGTTGATTTAATATGAATGAACTTTTCACAATTCAAGTCTACACGTCAACGCGTGAATTTCTATGTACGAACGATGTAAATATTACTTTTATATTCAAACAGTTATAAATTATTTCACTTCAATAATACATTATTTGTACAAAAGGTACAGAACAATATTCGTAGTGGTCGATTGCACCAAATCTATCACAAAATTCAATTCATAGGAGAACGAATTTCTCGTTTAAAGTCTGCTAAAGTTTATCTCACCGTGTGTATTTTCTTTTCCAGCCCACCAAATTGAACGTGTACAAAAACGATGCGGAAAGCTGGGACTACACGACGCCGACGTTGGGTGAGTTTCTACCCTTGGCACTTATTTCTTACCCCTTTCTATTTATATCCATCTTCACAAGTTTGTTCTTTTTTATTACATGTATTTCCGTTGTTCGCTCGTTTGAGAATGCGCGTTCTTGCTGGGCCGTTCTCAAGCGTTTTTTTTTTTAATCATTGGTGTCACGTAGCAGTGGCTGCTGCGTTTTACAATGCGTACACATGAATTTCTTTCACCGGACCGGAATCGTTCCTTCTTCCTTCTTTCTCAGCATCGGCGGGGAACCGAGAATTGCTTCCAATTTTCCGGTATGGGAATGCCGAGTCTCTCTCTCTCTCTCTCTCTCTCTCCTTTTGTTTTCTTAGCGCCTTTGCGCGCGCACCTCGCGTTCACAACCACCAGCACTGGGGAGACGTTTAATTGGATAAAGCGTAGTCCCGGATGCTTGAAGGGTTTCCGTAAAATGCATCCCTCGTTAAGTTCACGTGCATTCTCGCCACTCGACGACGGGAGACTGCGATCCAACCGCGACGAGAATTGTTCAATAATTTGGGAAAGTAAAATTAATCCACGTTCATGTTTAAATCATTAATTATCTATTTTATTTATTATAAAATCTCATGGATTTTAATCTTCTTTACAGTACAATATAAAGTACAATATAATATATTTTTTTATATCAATTGTTCTATTTGCAGTTAAATAAAACTAGTATGATTTTTACGTAATGATCATAATAGGGAATGCATTCGTGATTTCATGTTACTTAGAAAGTATTACTTGTCATTAAGGAAATTGTACAATTATTCCTTAATAAAACTAGTAAACGGAAAATCTTTTCTTTGGCCATTACGGGATTAAATTAGAAAACGTGTTGTGAACGCTGATCGAGATTCTCCCAATACTATTTGAAGATTCCGTAAAGCAGCTCACGAAGAAATTGGTTAAACAGTCGAATGACGGGTTCAATTTCAGCTACACGCGATTCCGGTGAATTTCTTACTTTTTCGAAGCACTTGGTTGTTTTGCTCGCTTTTTCTCTTCGTCCCTAGTCATCACGCGCTCTCGAGTTGACATTAGATCACGAAATACGCGTACAGAATACAAAACGAGTATCAATGATGTTAAGTTGTAATACTCCGCCTCGATTTTTCCGTTTTCCAATATCGTTTAACATCATCCCGGAAGCTATAAATACCAATATCGTATGGACTTTTCGATGAACATTCAAATCACACTACGATGCTACGTGGTTCAATTTCCTTTTCGAATAAAATTGCCAAGATATTGCAAATCATAATTTTTATAAAAATCATAATGTAACTTTTAGAAATTTGACACTTGTTTCCTTATGCTTTTTTCGCTTAATAAGCAAAACAAAAAAAGTGCCTTCAAAACGAAGTACAGGGTGTTTGCGAAATCGTGGAACAACCGGCAAAGGGATGATTCCTCACATAAAATCTAGACGAAAACAAGGAATATAGTTTTCTCATACGGGGCGTCATTTTCGAGAAAATCGATTTTGACCTCTGTATAGTTCAAATTGACAATGAGAATCATAAATGCAATCATAGATTTCATAATCCAATAGATTCATTTATTCCACTTCATGTTTCATTAATTTTATTTTCATATTTAGCTATGCGAAACGTTACAAATGCAAAGATGATCAATTTTTCTATCATTTGACATTCCCTTAACTTATTGCAAAACACATGAACAAGGAACGATTCCACGTCCTACAACACGACTCATTCTCGTCACATTGCCAGGCATAATCGATTCATATACCCGTGTAAAACTAGGCAACAACGATCAAATGAATCGGAATCGGGCGTGCTGCGTCTTTCTGTACAGGAAATCGATCCTGGTACGGTATGATCTGATCGCCGGAAACGGCGAGAGCAGCGCGGTTCGTGGAAAAGTGAAGAGGCGCGTCGTATCGACGGGCTTGTTGTCCGATCCATTGTGGCTGAACGATATAAAGGCACTCGTTAGACCAGAAGAACCGATATTTTTCCGTTTTAAATCCCCAATTATTCGATGGCAATTTATTTCACGCGCCTGTTCTCCTCTCGCGCGAATTGACGTTCCCTCCAGCCGCTCCGCCAATGTCATGTCGCTGTTTCGATTACGCATCCGGTTGAGTTATCGTTCCGAGCGTTCTTCGAACTGGATTCATTTTTTTTCTTATTTGCAGTTAAATAAAACTAGTATGATTTTTACGTAATGATCATAATAGGGAATGCATTCGTGATTTCATGTTACTTAGAAAGTATTACTTGTCATTAAGGAAATTGTACAATTATTCCTTAATAAAACTAGTAAACGGAAAATCTTTTCTTTGGCCATTACGGGATTAAATTAGAAAACGTGTTGTGAACGCTGATCGAGATTCTCCCAATACTATTTGAAGATTCCGTAAAGCAGCTCACGAAGAAATTGGTTAAACAGTCGAATGACGGGTTCAATTTCAGCTACACGCGATTCCGGTGAATTTCTTACTTTTTCGAAGCACTTGGTTGTTTTGCTCGCTTTTTCTCTTCGTCCCTAGTCATCACGCGCTCTCGAGTTGACATTAGATCACGAAATACGCGTACAGAATACAAAACGAGTATCAATGATGTTAAGTTGTAATACTCCGCCTCGATTTTTCCGTTTTCCAATATCGTTTAACATCATCCCGGAAGCTATAAATACCAATATCGTATGGACTTTTCGATGAACATTCAAATCACACTACGATGCTACGTGGTTCAATTTCCTTTTCGAATAAAATTGCCAAGATATTGCAAATCATAATTTTTATAAAAATCATAATGTAACTTTTAGAAATTTGACACTTGTTTCCTTATGCTTTTTTCGCTTAATAAGCAAAACAAAAAAAGTGCCTTCAAAACGAAGTACAGGGTGTTTGCGAAATCGTGGTACAACCGGCAAGGGGATGATTCCTCACATAAAATCTAGACGAAAACAAGGAATATAGTTTTCTCATACGGGGCGTCATTTTCGAGAAAATCGATTTTGACCTCTGTATAGTTCAAATTGACAATGAGAATCATAAATGCAATCATAGATTTCATAATCCAATAGATTCATTTATTCCACTTCATGTTTCATTAATTTTATTTTCATATTTAGCTATGCGAAACGTTACAAATGCAAAGATGATCAATTTTTCTATCATTTGACATTCCCTTAACTTATTGCAAAACACATGAACAAGGAACGATTCCACGTCCTACAACACGACTCATTCTCGTCACATTGCCAGGCATAATCGATTCATATACCCGTGTAAAACTAGGCAACAACGATCAAATGAATCGGAATCGGGCGTGCTGCGTCTTTCTGTACAGGAAATCGATCCTGGTACGGTATGATCTGATCGCCGGAAACGGCGAGAGCAGCGCGGTTCGTGGAAAAGTGAAGAGGCGCGTCGTATCGACGGGCTTGTTGTCCGATCCATTGTGGCTGAACGATATAAAGGCACTCGTTAGACCAGAAGAACCGATATTTTTCCGTTTTAAATCCCCAATTATTCGATGGCAATTTATTTCACGCGCCTGTTCTCCTCTCGCGCGAATTGACGTTCCCTCCAGCCGCTCCGCCAATGTCATGTCGCTGTTTCGATTACGCATCCGGTTGAGTTATCGTTCCGAGCGTTCTTCGAACTGGATTCATTTTTTTTCGGTTAGCGCGAATCCACCAAACGAAGTTTCGCACCACTTTTCATCAATTGCGCCAATTATCACCGGCTGCAATTTGACAGTGTCGTAAATTCAGAGCAAAAATGTTATAGCCATCAGAAGAGAGAATTTGTTCGTTCAGATAATTTTAAGGAATAACGTCGCACGCTTTAAATCTCTCTTAAATGTTTGTAGCTTCCTCGATTCTGTTTATTCATCGAGTTTCAAGCGGGCAGGTACCTTGAATTATAATTGATTCAGAGGAATTTGGTTTGCTCGTGCCACCGTAATTTAAACGTTGCTTTAATTGTTCGAAGTTCCGCAATCAGGCTAACGAAGTCCCCCACGAACTAGGTAGTACTCGTAAGTTGAACGAAGCTTTAGAGTAAAATGATTACAAGCCCGAGCTAATTACGGTAATTTATAAAAAAAGAAATCACAGAAGTTTTAGATTTAGACTTTATCCCCCGATTATTAATGAAGCTCGTTCGGTGCGACGAAACCTATTTCAATTACGATAATCAGCTCCTCGTAGCTGACGATTTTGGCACGGGAAGTATGCAAAGAGTGGCTCGTTAATTTTCCACAAAAAGGCTTCCAGGAACATTGAAGTGTCGAAAGAGAGATTAACAAGATTCCCGTGTCGACGTCTTCAATCACAAGATTGATCATTTCAACGAATTCCGATAATCGTTTAAGCCTTGACTAACACTCCTCAACTTCCCATTTATTCAGATCATCAGCAACATTCTTTTAATCCACTAATATAGAAATCGAATCTTAACTTGTAGAGATTGGAGATCTTTTATATTCACAATGCCCGTCATTGCAACGTAACATTTGCATTGTATTTTCACTCTATTTTCTTTGAAGTATCATGGTTCACTTCCACCATTTTAATTGAAACATGAATTCAGAACTTCTCATCTGCATACTGTGTATTAAACAGATATATTCATAAGAAGGAGGTTATTTCTAAACGTGATTTAAAAACACATTCATATGGATGTTATGCAAATTTTAATGGTGCAATTGTTTCATCACTTTATGTCCTTAATCAAATCGATGTTTCTCAATCAATTAAACACAATTTAGTAATGTTACTTGAAAATACTCAATTGATCAGACGAAAATAATTTTCAGTGTCATAGAATATTCAAGTAATCACACGTAGTCATGCAAATAGAGAAAACTGATATTCGTCAAGCAGTTAGTGTCACGCGTGTAAACATGCTTCAACTCCTGTTCGTTCTCGATTATGTGCCAATAATACACGATCGGCAGATCGATGGAGAGCCGCGCAAGCTCGATTTACTCGAACAGTATATTATTTCCCGCGTACCGAAGCAATTAAACACATAACAACCGCAAGAAGTCGTGAACACCCGGGCGTAACAGTCTCACGAATCGCGTGCCAGATACAAAAGCACCGGGGCACACGATTCCGCGTAAACGACGCGAGCACGCAGCGTAGAACTCGTGGAATTCGGTCCAATTACACGCGCTCTAACGTCGCGTCGCCTTTGCTCATACCCGTCACGAATACTACGTTTGAATAAGCTCAGTTTCCAGTCGACCTAATAGCTAAAATTAATGATTTTTCCTGTGTAATTGACTCTCAATTTTCTAATTCATATAAAATGTCTAACGTATTATTTGCATTATTAATCAAAATTTTAATCAGAATCTTTTTACGTTTCTCGATGATACATGGAAAAATTGATAACGTCTGATAATTGTTAGGTATTTCCTCAGGTTTGATGTAAATCACATTTTGTCTTTGTTAAAAAGTATTTTTAGATTTGGTTACAGCACGAATAATTGATGTATATACATTTATTTACATTTTTATCATTTCTAAAATAATGTAGCCAACGAGACATGTCAGAGAACTTGATTTCCCGACGACAACGCGCGACTTATTGTTGGACATGTTTACTGCGTCAAACTCAATTCCCCCTTGGAATTTGTTGGCAGTACTACTGTTGGTTCACAGATCATTTCCCGTTCTGTACGCCACATTCTCGAACCCGTTACATGTACGATCGAACGAACGAAAGAACAATTAACACTTCACGACCCACTCTTATTTTATTATCGAGCTCTGTCGAGAGAAATTGTTTTCTCTTGCTGCAGCAAACGATCTTTCGTTTCAGCACATTCTGCTGTTTTGTTATCAAATTATTATCTAATTCTGTTAGAGAGGGCTGACAGAAATAATTATCTGAATCGAAGAATTATTAAAAAATAAATTGTGTGAATTTTTTTAATAACTTTCTGAATAAATTCGTTCTTATATTTTTATCAGATTTTCCTCAGGACTCTAATATATTTCAAATAGGTATTCTTTATTTTTCATTAATTAACTCCGTAAAATTAGTCTTCGTCTCTGCATATTATTATTCAAGAAAATACGTATTCGAAATACCAACGAGTCGATTCGAAGATTAAAAGCGTCGAAGTTAAAATTGGTTATCCATTAGTAGACGTTTAAAAATACTTATCCCTCCAATTAATTTCACGATTCACCGAGGCTCTTTTATGTGAAGAGCAAATAGATCACCAGACCAAGTAAGTCGAGGAAGAAATAGCAGTAGTGAAAGATAGGTGGGATGCCGCACTTCTAACCTTTTCCCTAACGATCATCCGAATCGTATGAATGTTTGATTAGCCTCCTGATGAAGTTTGTTCCGCTCTCTTCGTGCAAGGCACACGTCCAAAGAACTGCCTCGACAACATTTCATGGTAATTGCCGGTCATTCGTCGCGATACCGATGGACGCGTGCAAACAAACGCCTTCTTCTCCTCCCAGGAACATCGATTCGGGTTAAATCGAGTACCGGTTGGTCTACCGTGGGTGGCTCATGTTTGAACAACGAAATGAGAATCCGGCGTGAGAAGAGCGAGGGAGTCTCGCCCGATAACACTAGTAGACAATTCTTACGCGAATAAGATTTTCTGTTCTCCTTGACGGGAAAAATTCGCCCAGGCAAAAGAGATTTTTTCGCCAAAATTTGATAGCGAGGATCTTTGCTATTCAAGGTCTGGATATAACCGCAAATGGTTTTCGATTAGTTTTCATTTGCTCGTAAAATAGATCGGATGACGAGGATATTATCGTTCGAATTATCATCCGCCATTTATCGCGAAACCAGGAATGGTTTTTGCGTTGAGGTCTCCGTTTGCATTTGGTACAGCATTCATTTAGCTATCGTTAATATGTAAACTGCAGATGCGCGATGCATTCGTTAATGAAAATATGCCAATATACATATACATACATATAAATACGTATGCGTTTCTGTATTTATACGTTGAATGATTATAAACAGCGAAATGCAACTGACATGGACGAAATCGAGGGTACTGAAAATATTTAAAGATACACATAATTGAATAAAATTGAGATTGATTTCTATATACTGTACACTGTTTACTTGTTTCGTATTTATCCGAAAGCAATATAGAGTTACGAAATTACAATTGAAACGAATAGAGGAAGCTAAATAGGAAACGCGGACGAGATTTGGAATGCGTAACACGTGTCTAACCATTCGGATCCACAATTGTAGATTACCCGCATGTAAATGTCAGGCAGGTAAACGTTGGAATATAAATAGACAGGATACTTTAGAGACATTTGTCACGTGCCCGAATATATTTAAGCTCGCTCCGTTCGTTCAGCACGGCATGGCATTATGGTAGCTACAGATAAAGTTGCACTTTTATGCAACTTTGGATCCTTCCTGATCTCCGTGGCGTCACTTGTCTCTCGTACGGAACCCGTTCCAACTTTGCCAGAGATGGAAAATACCCGCATGTTTATAACGCCACGAATCTGTATGATCGAATGTCTATAGTACGTTCAGGGAAAAATGAAACTCTTCGTCTAAGTAAATCAAGAATTATCAATTCACTTATTAGCGCGATGTTTTCTATTTTCATAACTTTCTTCACAGCCAACAATTATATTCATAAATATTTGTTTCTCTAAGTAAAAACAGAAAACAAGACTGAAATAGAATTTCGAGCCTTCTTCCGAATATCGTTAAGTATATCTCGTTTGTATAAATTATAAATGTGCATATCACCTTTTAGATGTACGTAATACATAAATGCATAAGCACATTCAGCCTACTTATCATTAACGCAACTCCCTCGGTGATTATTTCTATGCCAACGTGAAAATTTATGTACACAAGATGACTTACTGATCTAGTTACAAGTACGAAAAGGAAACTAAAGTTCATCTTAGGAAACACTTCTTCCATTTTTTTCTAATCTAAGAAAAGAAGAAAATGTGCAGTCCTGATTGTCGAAAAATAATTAAAGTTTGATTTTCGTTAACAATTTGAAAACCATGCCTCACTTTGCATTTGGGCAAAGGAAATTGTTGTTCAGAAACACTTATAGAATCACTTCTTTTCGACTCTAACACTTTTCTTGGGCCACCCCGTATACAGGAGTAAGTTCGTTAAACGAATGAGCGAGATTATCATACATCATTTCATATATAATATCTTATACTAAAACTAACAAATAACTTACTACAAATTATTCTTATTGGCTCGTCGTGTATAAGTAAATTGTACGTAAATCAACGTAGATTTCGAATCGAACAGCATAGTTAATTATTCTACTCGGCGTGCAATTGATGTCACTGATGCCGTACGAGCGTAGCGTACTACAATCTTTTAAAGAAACGAGGCGTCACCACATAAAAAGATCATTACAACGATAACTGGCGAGTAAACCGACCGACGCTTCGGAATCCTCCAAGAATAGCGGTTTTTAACGAACCTGGTTAATCCCCCAATCACGTTAGCTCCAATTTTCCATCGCCGCTAGGCTAAGACTGCTGATCACATTCCCGGATATGCACATATGTGTGTTTCGGTTTGGCATAACGATTCGTGGACGCGATTAGTCGCTCTTCTGCTTCGGTTCAGCAATAAGCTTTACTGATCCTACGAACAACGGTACGTCGATAGAAATATCGAAATCAAAGTTAGAGCTACAAAATTCAGCCAAGTATCGTTGTTACTAGCCAGAACTTATTTAAGGTTGTTCTGGCTATTAGTTCACAGAGACTGTAAAGACACAACCACCTTAAAGAACTACTTAATATCTACAAACATGTTTTATGGATTGGAACTAGTCTTGGATTCATATTATTGTTCCTTTAATACAGTTTTTACTCAAGCTAGTACAAAAGAAAATAAGAAAGGAATATAGTATAGCCTGGCTTTGACTTAGCAAAAATTCTGCGATTCGGACATGTATATAAATCTCTCAAGACAGAAGAGATTTAAGTTTCATAACGGGTACGACTATCTTCTCCTATGAAACGACGACAAAGGCCACAGTGGCGAATCGAAACGAGAATAAACTCGGTGTCTATGAGACACGAACGATAACAGAGTAGAGGACGAAGCAGAGCGGCCGTGATCGATGCTTTTGCATAAAACTTTATGTCCCTGTTGGAGGCACTTCTCGAACGGGGGCACAAGTTCTTCCTTGAGAAGATAAATGGCGCGAAAAATCGAAATGCGAGATCAGACCGGGTCACGAGATCGTCTCTCGCAAGCTTCAACTTCGATACTGCAGCAGCATTTTATTTCAAAACGGGCCAAATGGTGCCTATACGCGTGCAATAAAACCGTATCCATAGAAATCTGCAGTCGAGGTTAATAAACTATCGATTATCGAGCCGTCTGATGCCTAGAGCACGTTCGGCTTGATCTCAGGCTTAGGCTTTGCGACGGTACGTAGTATATACGATTAAACTTTTGCGATAGTACCAGATAAAACCTGCGGTCTTATGTACTCGGAAGCGATTGGACTGGTGCCCGTGTTCGTACTACATAATAAAATATTCAGATTCGTTCGAAAGACAAAGGCGTACTACGAAATTTCATCGTGTGAAATGAAATTCTACCTTCAGATACCTACTTACATACTTGGTTCCCTTTGTCTTCTGGCGAATTCAATATTCGCCGCTGACTGTAAGGAAACTCGTCTATGATCAGCGGCCAATTTAATACCATTCTAACTATATCTTCCTTTCTCGTACGTACAAATTGTATTCTGAAATTTATCAGAAGAATATTTTTAAAAAATTCAATACCCATAGATTTAATATTT
>NW_017155517.1:571163-593419 GCF_001652005.2 Ceratina calcarata
TTTATCTTCCATAAGTCAACCTGGTAAATTGTATTGAAATTGCAATTTCAAATCTTTATTATCCACCAGTCTTTAGAAGGGAAATTACATTCTAATGAACCACGCGTTGAGAATCAGGAAACTCATTAATCTAATACCAGGGATTTTCGTACATTTACAACACGCATTCCGCGACTTCACATTTCAATTTCATTGGAACATTCTGAATGCCCTGGCATGCTAATATATCTTCGTAGACAGGTAGTCATAACAACGTGTGTCGCGTATCTTTATTGCATTTCTGGAACGTCGCGTTCTATTACTATACGCATGAAAATCGACTACTTCTCCTGGTTTCGTCCCGTGAAAATATTAAAAATGGATCATAGTTATTTATAAATAATTAAACCATGTTCACACTTAAATATTTGTCCCTTCCATGGGACCTATGTGTCTTACGTCAGGCTATGCGTTAACATAAGTTCCATGTTCTCGTATTCGATAAATGATTTTTTTAATGCAATATAATTATTGACGAAATAAAATTGTACAGATTAACCGTTAGAATTTTTGTACACAATCTTTTGATATTTATGATATTAGATTTATACTGTTAGTTGTAGTATTAGGTTGATGTGGGAAGAGAGAGAAGAATCGTAATGGAAGTTTGCAAATGTCGACTGACGTTCAGAGAAATGTGTTCCGAACATCAGAGGCGATTTGTAGAAAGACGCATCCATTTTCCTATTAGTTGTTGGCACGCTAAATCTGGAAATGTCAATCACGGTGGAGCATGTGTAATCGTACAAAGAGCCGTTCGGCTTACCTACCTCAATTCGGAAGACGAACGATTTTGCAATCGATTCGATAACGAATTCATGTGTCTTCGTCAAATCTCCTCTATTATTTCTTATTCCCCAATCCAATAACCGATAATTCTAGAAGGCCAATGAAATATGCAGGTCGCAATTCTTTTATCGTTGAAACCAATTGTTTTGTGTCCGATGCCTGATTTCAATCAATCTGGATTCTTGGAGTGAACTTCTTTATCAATTGTTCTGCGCAATTCTAGCAATTAGAAGCGCAGAGGGTGCATAATTTCGTAATAGGAGTCACTAAGATCTTCGATTAACGAGCCTATTTCAGTCTCGACTCGAAGGCTCACCGTAATTACTGTCAAACACCGGACAATTCCTATATATTCTATATTCATCAAACGAACGGGAACTCAATTTCGATGAAACTCACTCAATTTTCCAGGATCGTTCACTTCGCAAACTTATCCGCTCGTCATCGTATTATGCTGATCCTGTTCATCAGTAACCTAATCCCTGACAGGCTCTTCCCTAACTCGTTTGCATACTACGCGAACTATTTTCAAAAAGTGCCATCATTCAGTTTCAAGCCTGGCAACAGGTGTCTCGTCAGATTTACTTTTTTACTTTTCTCCCCGTTGCGAGTTGCTGGCAACTAATTAATTAATTCGTCACACCGGAGACGCTGCGCGGCATGTGTCGGACGTGGAACACAATGAAAATTATATTTCGCACCATTCGAAATAACGAAACGTGAAATTAGAATAATCGTTTTAAAAAAAAATAAAACATACCACGTTTTAACAATCTTCTTTAAAATAGCATTTATAGATTTTTCTATTCAATTAAGAAAACTGAATAGAATTTTGAATCTTGAAAACTTTGTTGTTGAGGTATTAAATCTTATTCATAGTCGATCATAATTGATCTCTGACATGAAATAAGTGCAAACATATTCTATCCATCCACATTTTCCATTTTTAGAACATTTTTAGTCGGTTTCCTGCTTACACGTGCGATCGCGAACTTTTTACTTGTATCTGTGCAAACAGTTGGAACGCTTCCGGCTGTTGCATCTTTTAGCCAGGTTTATCGGCCATTGGTTGCGTGCTTCGGCGCACAAAAGTTCCGTTCTGGGATTCAGGACGCTGCACTGGGTTGGAACTCGTTCTGGATAAAGCGTGCGATCAACGATCGTTGCTTTTGATAACGAGAAAATGTTGGGGAAGCCTCGAATGCAACTATCGACGTCACAGTTGAAAAAGAATATATAATGAATTGTGCACACGTAAAGAAAGGATTTTCATTGCGTTCGGATCGATGATGTTCTGTACTCTTTTTTGAAAACTCTTCTTTAGTATCTATTCCTATTCGTTTTTAGTACAACGCTTGTTTCAATTGACTTGTGCATTCGTTCGACTCTTCAGATCTCTTTTTTCTATTTTACTGAAAGCATCATCTCGACTCGAACCATATTTTGTTGAATTGAAATGCAGTGTCCCAAAATTCACTGTACAGAGTACAACCAGGTAGTAATTTTACATGCAAAAGTAATAATAAAATAAAGATGTCTGTGGCATCCCCCGATGAAATTGAAATAACTTGTTAAATTTTCCTATTTGCAAATTAACTGCCGCGAACGAGAAAATAATATTTAAATCTTTGAAATCAGGTTTTCGTTGTCACTGGGCGACTGTTAACGAATCGAATACAACAAAAAAAAATTCGCCAGAAAGCGAGATCGTGTGAACGCAATCGGTTCCAAACGCAACGGTTTTATAAATGGGAAATGATAGGCCTTTTTCTCTTTTTTTGATCCATTACGTTCTCTATCGTTTGATCCCAGGATAACCAGAGAGAAATTTACTACAATGAAAAACTTTTTTTCGTTTGATATTTGGCTCAAAGGCAAAATTATAAACATTGTCATTTTATTTTTAAACTGTTATTCAATTAACATTTTATAGGTTCGTGAATTCCTTTTTTATTCTAAAATTTTTGTACATGTTTGTCTTTTTGCATGACGATTCGTGTTAAACGAGAATATTTTTAAAACTATTTAGATTTGTTCCGAAATACATATCTATCTGAATGGGATGAATTAACAATAAGATTCCATTAACATTCTTAGTAGCAACTATTCTGTCTCTAAATATTATTAGCAATGAACACAAAGATTCTGTTTTGGAACTTCATTAATAGTTAATCTTAGATCTATTGATTCATATTGTTTTGTCTGGCGACTTCAGTTATTTTCAAGTTAAATAACATACTAAACTTCGAAAGGCGTAAGACAGTTAATCTGGTGCAAAGTTTCGGAACTTGGTGAACGAAAACAAGCCCTCGGACGATGGGCAAAAATTCTAATGAATTCAAGTTGGATACTTTTGATAACAGTTCTCGCTTGGTTTCTCTACGACGCACTTCTTCTTTTGAAAGCTTTTCATTATCACAGCTTTCTCCGTTGCGTTATTACCTTCAATTTCTCTCTTCCTCCTCGGCATCTACTGACGAAATATTTTCCTGAAAACAACTTACACAGTTCACAACATCGGGTAGCAAGTAAAGTACACATTTCTTGTAAAATTGCTTCCATCTTCTACTCATTTAGCTCCGAGGCTATACTCCTTCTCTAAAAGTTTCCACGCGAACTGCTGTTTTACTTTCCCAAACCACGTCTTTGACAGTCACGCTTTATCTTACCGTTACCTCTATTCTCACACAACTTTATATAACTGTTACGTACATATACAATAGTAATGATATATTAATAAAAATAGGACATTTACCAATTATTTATCTATTTTTAAATCTATCATTTCTTTTCGCATAGGAACTCAGTTTTTGTTGAGAGATAAGTGTTAAATTCATTGAAAAATGATGTATTGCGAATTGTGTAATAATACTTTCATTGTTTATAAGAAACACATAGAGTTAAGAGAATGGACCGAGTGTCTAATGTATTTTTCTTGAGCCCGTAAAAGATATAGAAAACATGCTTTAAAGGAGTTTCTCTCTCTCACACACACACATACACATGTCGATAGAAAAAGGAGAAACTACAGCTCATTTTCTTCCTCTCAATCACCTGGTGCGAAGTCTCCCATTTAAGCATCCGATCTATTCTCATACATCTATGAAGAAAAACGAAATTGTGTGTATTTCTTTAATTTGGGATGAATTAACAATAAGATTCCATTAACATTCTTAGTAGCAACTATTCTGTCTCTAAATATTATTAGCAATGAACACAAAGATTCTGTTTTGGAACTTCATTAATAGTTAATCTTAGATCTATTGATTCATATTGTTTTGTCTGGCGACTTCAGTTATTTTCAAGTTAAATAACATACTAAACTTCGAAAGGCGTAAGACAGTTAATCTGGTGCAAAGTTTCGGAACTTGGTGAACGAAAACAAGCCCTCGGACGATGGGCAAAAATTCTAATGAATTCAAGTTGGATACTTTTGATAACAGTTCTCGCTTGGTTTCTCTACGACGCACTTCTTCTTTTGAAAGCTTTTCATTATCACAGCTTTCTCCGTTGCGTTATTACCTTCAATTTCTCTCTTCCTCCTCGGCATCTACTGACGAAATATTTTCCTGAAAACAACTTACACAGTTCACAACATCGGGTAGCAAGTAAAGTACACATTTCTTGTAAAATTGCTTCCATCTTCTACTCATTTAGCTCCGAGGCTATACTCCTTCTCTAAAAGTTTCCACGCGAACTGCTGTTTTACTTTCCCAAACCACGTCTTTGACAGTCACGCTTTATCTTACCGTTACCTCTATTCTCACACAACTTTATATAACTGTTACGTACATATACAATAGTAATGATATATTAATAAAAATAGGACATTTACCAATTATTTATCTATTTTTAAATCTATCATTTCTTTTCGCATAGGAACTCAGTTTTTGTTGAGAGATAAGTGTTAAATTCATTGAAAAATGATGTATTGCGAATTGTGTAATAATACTTTCATTGTTTATAAGAAACACATAGAGTTAAGAGAATGGACCGAGTGTCTAATGTATTTTTCTTGAGCCCGTAAAAGATATAGAAAACATGCTTTAAAGGAGTTTCTCTCTCTCACACACACACATACACATGTCGATAGAAAAAGGAGAAACTACAGCTCATTTTCTTCCTCTCAATCACCTGGTGCGAAGTCTCCCATTTAAGCATCCGATCTATTCTCATACATCTATGAAGAAAAACGAAATTGTGTGTATTTCTTTAATGCAATGAGTATATTTTAGGAAGCAAAGACGAAGATTGCTCGATACATATTTTTATTCTTTTAAAATCCAATGTACAATGTTTTGAATGTTCCACCTTGTTCGGCAACACTAATTGCTAGAATCTTGCGTAACATGTTTGTTAGCAACGAATACCGGGTCACATGGCTTGTGATGGTCGGCGACAACTCGCTCCCCCGATGTAATAAACCGTCACGTCGGCCGGTTAGGTAATCTCGGATATATTTTTCAGTAATTGGATCGTTTACCAGGCTCGCGTCCACACCCGTGGCCGTCGCGTCGCTCGGACACCACCCTCGATCGTCGTCGACCCTAATGCCCAATTACCGGCGAGCTGGACGTCTTCGTGAGGCTGATATCGGTTCGCTCGGCTAGGCCGCGGTCGTAGCCACCACCGTGGTCGAAGTTACGCTTCCACTTTTCTAGTAGGCGACGAACGTGCCGCGACAGATAAGGAGAGGGAAACGTAACTTTCATCGTTACGATCCGCGCTAAATGGCCCCTCGAACGCGCCCATCCGATGTTCGTACTTGCTACCGTGTAATCAACTACCGTAACCGATGATTTTAATTAAATTTGATTCGTTTCGGTCGCATCCACACATTTCCGTTATATCTTCGCCACTTTGCGAGAGCTTCCTGGGCTTTATGCTCGCGTTGCGTGAACCGGGTTTACGAGCTGGACGTGATCCTTTTAGAGTCCGACTACAACCATTGTGATTTTATTTAGTGGTGTGGAGACTAGTGAAACGGGGTTGTAAACTGGGTTGCAGGACTATCGTGTGACATCGATTTTGAACTCACTGCGTTTTTATATTGTTCTACAGTTTAGAATCTGTATGGTTTGAGAGTAGGTACACTTCTTTTGAGAACTTGTCAATACTACATCAAGGCAATAGTTTTATTTTGTATTTAACAATGTCTAATCGATAGGTTTCGTTCTCCAATTATATTTGTACATTGATTAACCACTACTTGCGTTAACGATGTGTCTTTACTTATCCACTGTAAACTTTAAGAAAATCTTCGAAAAGAAATAAATACTATTTTTAAAATAGTTCATAAAATGAAAATTATAAACAGTAACAAGATATGATTTTTAATATAAAATAAGGCTATAGGTATTGTATAATAAAAATCTCTTTTATGTAGAGTTTGGTGCAAGTAAGTAGTTCTTCAGGAGAGAAAGTTCAGTCTCGTACTTTTTGCACAGATGGTCCATATCTTTCTCGCATTCTTCCGTTGGAAAATGTAAGTTTGATAGGAAACACGTGGCGTGGAGTTTCCGCAAATGATAACGTCGCTGGCAAATTTACACGGTTTCACGGCTATATGTGTGTATATTTATCGGGATGTACGCGACACGGAATAGGCGGTCCGTAATTTTCGGCCCGTCATGCTATTACCTCCCGGGCCAATCCACGGCCTAGGAGAAACCTAGTAGTCTGATGCTGGCAAATTGCTAATTTGTCTGAAAGTTCGCCGGATAGGCGGCGGTGGCAGCCTGCGGGGGTGGTAGCAGATGGGAGGGAGTCGTGGTGGGTTTCCTGATGGTCGCTGATGGGAAACTGGTTTCGAGACAGAGATCTCTCAATCTTTCCCTCGTTCTTGCCAAGTTAAAATGGCCAACGATACACCCGGTACTGCATAGATCCGCACGGTGTGACGTATCCACGACGCATATTACTTATTCTTCGTATCAACTCTCTACGGGGCGTCCGAGTTGCGCAAAGCAAGCAGAAAGCCGGATGAAATATAAAGATTTCTAATTAAGATACCCCTTGTGTACCTGCAGTTTTATTAAAAATTTCTGTCGCACGTCGAGGGAAGGGCGGAAGTTTAACAATGCGGTTCGTCAAATGGATTTCACTTCGACGTGCCGCACGGCTTCGACCAGAGGGGAAACTGGCGACGTCAAAACTTGAAACTTGTCGCGGAACAATGTAAATAATACGAGTACTCGAGGGGTTTGCTTTCGCGCAACCGTTGAAAAGAAATCAGTTCCTTCCAGTCTTGGGTCACGCTTTACCTTCTTCGCCAGGTCTTTTGTGCACGAATTCCTCTCATCCCGAAGTTTGTTCAGTAGGAAACAATGAGAAGGAAGCTGATCGAGTGAACTATTCACTAACTGTTCTCGTTGATTGTACTCGACCGATAGAAAGAACAGTTTTTGTCTCCTAAGAATTTCAAGACAGATTTGATATTGATAAGTAAAGTCCACTTTTTGAGTGTGTACTAGAACAAGTATTATCATGACTAGCTTGCAGATCTTTTTAAACCCATATTTTTAATCAGTTCGGTGTGTAACAATGTCTTGTCACGCAGATACGGAGTCTACCTCCATAGAATCGTCAGTTTACTCATAACTATATTTAGATAGCTAAATAGAAAAAGATTTGCTTTTCTAAAACTGTCGAATGATTTATTTGGAGATTCGTAACTTCTCGCCCTCGTCTACTTTCCATCATCGTTACCATTTCTCAGACAATTCACTGATCTTCCCTAAACGCTAAGCGCGCCGACTATTCAAGCGCACTATAAACTATTGAAAAGCTTGAAGAGATTAAATGTAACAACCGTCTCGAACGTAAGCGTATAATCTCTGGTGCCGTAAAACCGAGATGCATTGCGACGCGACGCTCGATTTCAGTATCTCTCCGTTGGCCGGCCTCCGATATATATTCCCTCCTCATCCTTCTAACCGTGGAATCCATTTATCTGTGCCATTCCATCTGGGCTAGACTTTACGGGAACGAGTGACCGAAAGGCCTGTCGCAAATTTCCCATGAAGACAATCCTGCTGGTTGTCTCTCGTCTCCTTTCACCTTTCTCTCTTCGCCCCTCCATCCCTCGGCATTTGCCTTTCGAGCTCGTTACATGCGACAGTTCTAAAGCAGCGTCATTAGCCCCGGGAGATAGAGTTAGAGTTAGAGAGTTTCGGTTTCCTTCGCGATTCAAGGCTGATGTTTTCCTCGTGCGGACCACGTGTGCCGGTTTAATTTATTAAAACTTGATCCGAGACGGTCCTCCGGCGCAGCATAAGCGGAAAACCGACAGCTCGAGCAAATCGAGTCGCGTCACGGCTCTCATCGTCTACGCTATTCCCTTAAAATTAGTCACGCTTGCTCCTTTGTTCGTTTTCTCGTTGATCGTATAGTCAGCCCTGGGTGGGGTTCAATCCATACATATACACCGTAAGAGTAAGATGCGAGCCTAGTTATATTCCAAATAGTACGTTCCATCCTGATTGATCATCCAGAATCGAACAGTCCTGGTCCTCTTAACGCAGCTATTTGCATGAAAGCGTGGCTGTGCCGTGGAAAATAGGTCAATGCAGTATCGCTATCGAATTAAAAACCCCTCTTTCTCTTTCAGCGATAATGAACGACCTTTGTAGTCGCCGCCCGCGATGTAAGTCCGTATTGACCCGTTTTCCCATTTTCCAAGTCGCGAACCAATTGTGTTGCACCCTTTGAAGGATTAGGCTTCAAGTGCAGACTATCACGGATTTTTTCTGCATTAAACATTGCGGAATGATTCAACGAGATACGATACATACAAGTAAATACATTGCATATAGTATGTGTGTAACTGAATTCCAATGACGCGAGTAGAGTAGATCTGAAACGTACTAAATGGCACGGTAGTTTCAAATTCACGATTTAATTAGTGGTTCTTCTTTCTTTTTCATGAAGAGAACTGTTGATTGAATTAAAATTCTTTTAGCTGAACTAAGGAAACGTCAGACTTACGTACTCGATATATCAAATGGTAAAAGTCTCTAATATAACTTAATATCCCATATGTTAAACATTCTTGATGTTCATATTAGGTTTGAATTAATATATTAGATTTTTCCAAGGATTTTATATTTACGAATTGAAACACCGTCTCCACCTGAACAAATCTAATCATTCCTAAAAATCACCGCGTCCCGGTCCTTCTTCAACGCTGAATAAACGCGAATTGAGCTCTGATTATCCGTGAATCAGGCTATCAGCCGTGCATTGGACGTACTCGCGTCGTTTCGTCGACGCGACAGGGTCGACGATTCCGCTTGGAATGAACTATGCGGTTGAAGACACCGATTGTGTGCTCGCACTCGTGTGCAGATGCATACCGTGGATATGTATGTGTATAACTAGATGTCGGAAGGAAATTACTGGTGGGAAATGGAACGGAGCACGTCTGCCAAGCGCGCGCGTTTTCCTCGAGCGCATCTTCGAATAAGCCGCGAAAATGCATGCGTTTGATGCAACTATGTGGTAGGAAGCCCCCCCGGATAATTGAAAGCAGCCACGACGGCGACGGCGCAGCGTCTCTTGAACCGCAGTTTTCCGAACAACGCCTCTTGTTCTCCGTTCCAAAAGCGGTTCTTCTTTTCTATTCTTCCGCTCTTGTGATCTCGGCTGGAAGGAAATAATTTTTGCACATTTTCAGTCGGGCTCGCTTAACGAACCGTCTTCTCCTCGGTTTTCAACATCCTTCATCCTGCTAAATTACTTATCCCCTTAAAACTGCTTGCCTTCTCATTAGCGTTTTCCTAATTTTATTCGCAGATAAATTATGTCTATATGATTTTAATAATAGTGTAACGCTGTTTTATACATTGTACAATGCTTTATGTGAAAATTTAATAGAATCCCTTGGTTCTTTTAATGAGCCACTTCATTTATAAAGTGCATCTCATAATTATAACATGATTAATACATTTTAATAATTACGTGTTTTGTAGCTCGTGTAATTACTCTCAATTTTAATATACAGAGTGTACTTAAAAACTGTTAAAGTTTAAATCGCATTCTGCTGTGTTTGTATCAATCGTCGTATCAATATTCATAACAAGTGTGTAATTAAATTTATGTTATGGTGCCATGTCCATTTCACGTAAATTCAAGCCTATAAAGAGAATTATTTATTAATTTTGTAATTATGAAACCGGGCGTATTGCGTTTGTTAACCACCAATTTAGAATTCCATTTCTGCAATATTGGCTACGATTAAAATATAAACTGTCAAGGCTTGGAATTCCAATAGGAATACGCTTCACGTCATTAACAAATACAATTTGTTCATGTATACATTTGTTTCTTCTACAAAAACTTCTCTAGATTTTACTCCAGAGAAATCATTACATCATCACAAATATTTTCTGCCTCCAAAAAATGAAAATCATTAAAAAAACTATGCAGTTACATTTTAAATTCGAAATTTAATTTTCATATTTCTTAAAATAATAATATGAATAAAATTTGTTTGTTAAAATAGGTCCTTTCTCAAGCGATTCAATTACCATCGTATAGTTACGGAGTAATCGGACTGTATCACTTTAGCGTAGCCACCCTGTATACTTCATATTTTCCTATTTTACCTCAAGGATCTTTTTAGTAAAAAAACTAAAATACATAACCGGGTCAACGAAGAGAAAGATTTCGTAAATACGTTCTACTGTTTCCTCTTAAAAAGCTGACTCGTGTCTCAGAGGTTAAAATAATAATATGAATAAAATTTGTTTGTTAAAATAGGTCCTTTCTCAAGCGATTCAATTACCATCGTATAGTTACGGAGTAATCGGACTGTATCACTTTAGCGTAGCCACCCTGTATACTTCATATTTTCCTATTTTACCTCAAGGATCTTTTTAGTAAAAAAACTAAAATACATAACCGGGTCAACGAAGAGAAAGATTTCGTAAATACGTTCTACTGTTTCCTCTTAAAAAGCTGACTCGTGTCTCAGAGGAATAAACGCATTCGAGGTGAAAGAAAGTCGAAAACGAAAACGAATGTAGAACCCTCGGGACAACACGCCACGCCGGGCTGTCCGTCACTCCGCGGAAGAAAAAGAGGAAGCAGCACAGTAGCAGTTTCGGGTTCGAGGCTAGTAAAAGTATTTTTAGTACGAAGTCGGAAACTCGCCAATCAGTGTCATCGGTTACGTGAATCCGTCTCCATAGAACTATCGATCTCTCTCATACGCCGCGATTATTCTCGACCCATTTCCCGATACACCTATCCCTGATGCGTTTCCCACGTTCGTCAACTATGTATGCGCGTGTTTCCAATTTCCCAGACCCCCTTCTTCCACGATTTCATGCGACGCAACACAAACAGTGTACAAAAATCACAGCTGTTTTCAAATTCCCTAGTCGCTTTTTCAACTCAAATATGTTCTGTTGATCTACTGATCATTCGTTCAGATCGGTCAATATAAAATTAAAGTGATACATTTTATACTGTAAATTTACTTATTATTTTCCTAAAATGCACTGGACTCTGTACAGTTCTAAAGTTTCATACATTTTTAAAACATAAACCCGATTTACTACAAGGTTCTTTCTTGTAAAAGGATAAAAAAAATATCGTTAATTCAACTTATTAATTTATTATTAAGAAATATGTACACATCGATTTGTTAATTTAATTCATAAAACGTGAAAATTTTTGTTCAATAGTATACATCATATTGCTCTACAGACAAAGCTATCTTGCGAGAGTGGAGACTCCTCGAAGCTTCATTTAGGAAATCGCTTATCACGGCGAAACTTTTATATTTTTTTTTATCCTTTTGCCCGATATCGAGAGGAGGCTGTAGTACTCAAACTTATTGCCGATTCGAAAAGTTTTCACTCCGACTGAAAACTGATCACCCGCTTCCGTTTCAAAGACGTTTGACCTATCCTCGATAATGCATCGCACTCGGCTGACGTCGATGTATCGAGCGATCCAGGAATGAATTGTTCCGTAGGAATGCATCGTTGATACTTTCTTCTGGTTCGCTGTTTCCGAGGCATCGCTCATCGAGGTTGGTATCGTCTTCTCTCGCCCCGACTGTGATTGTGGAATTTATTGGTTCTCTACTCGCAAGTTCAAGGGAGGCAGACGGTATAGTGAATTTATTCAATTAGGATCCGGTCCTATGGTTTCAAATGATTTAAGCTCCTTGTTTAATATTCTCCTTGGTTCTCAGGAGGTTTGGATCAAATCTTGAATTGATTTAAAATCCCGGCGAGATGCAGTCTGGGAAACTTTGCCTTCGAGGAATTTTGGAACAATTTCTTTAAGAACAGTTTCACTGCAATTTTCTTTATTAAATAAGATTAATTGGAAGATTTGTTATTCAATCTGAAATCTTATTACAATTCATTATTTAATTATACATCTGCAATAAGAAACTTACAGTGAAGTCCATAAATATTCGTACATATTTTTATATTAAATAGCTTTTTAAGATTTAGAGGGTTGAATAAAAAACACAAAAATTGTGCCCTTTACCATTTCCTTCAGAATTTTACTTTCTCATTGTACATTATATACTAAACTAATCTTTCTGACGTCTAAAAAAAATTAATTCATTAAGTCCAATATGAAGAATCTACTCAATTCTGAAATGGGTATGAATATTTATAAACTTCATTAATATGCAATAATTGCGACAAATACAATAATAATTCAGATCACTCTAACTTTCTACGTGTTCATTAAAAACAAATCAACGTTAAAAAAATTCATGACTTTGTACTCGCAAGGGCGTACTTCATAAAATTACTGCAAATGCAATTCTAAATGCTTTCGGTTAAAATTGGCCAACAAAACATTCACATCGTATTTTAAGGATGCAGATAGGCAAGTGCATGCGAAATATTATTCGCTTCGTTTCCAGAGGCTGTGCTGCCTGGTATATTTATTTGGACGGTGAAAGATTTACGAGTACTCCCGATGACTGCTCTTAACGCGCATCCGTCGTCGTCTGCGTTTTAACACGTGCCAACGACAAAATAAAAGCGTGAAATATGCAAATTATTTTCATTTAATAGCAACGGGAATCTGTTAAGGAATTTTTATATATTTGGAGCAGCGGCCACTTGACTCAGATCGCAAACATAGTGCTGGTCTTTCAGAATCATTGGTTCCGCGATAATCTGTGAAAATGGGAGTTGCCTGAATATTAAATTTCATAGAGTGCCTGACTTAATGGACCGCAGCCGTTGATACAGGCGTCGCCGTAATACGTTTATCTATCGTTCACATAAACATTTCGTCGCGATTTATTGAAATAGAGCAAAAGATATTAAACCAGCGATCCAGTTTTTTTTATCTTGAAGGTTAATTGCATCACGGTCAATTACGGAATGCCTCTGCTATTTCCAAGTAATTGGATAACTAAATCTATTAACGCGTGGATGATTTTCATGAAAAAAAAAAAAAAATGGATTTATGCAAACGGTGCAGTGTGTGAAAAGAATCAACAAATCGGTGAATGAAATTTTATTTTGTTCCCTTCTGCATGTAAAGGACTCCAGTTATTATCGTTTGTGCCCTTTTTCCGCTTGATCTCGCGTTTGCATTCAGTCGTTTCAGCAAAAAAAGGAAAATGATTGTTCGTCCTTTCGAGCCTCTCACCAAAATGGAAAAACATAACGACACGTTCACCAAACGACACTTTGTGTTACAAACACGTAGTCCACCAGGGAGTGCCGCACGTTACATTATGTAGATGCCCTTTGAGCTTTTAAACCAGGATCGACAATTTTCGAAAGGAAATTGCAGTGAACATGTTTGAAGCAACCGCTTCAAGTTTATTGATATAAAAGCAACAGAAAAGATAAAAGCAATCGAATTTTAGTAAAATAAACATTGAATATTTTTGCACATATCGAAGTACATTGAATGCGAATTGATTCATAAGTTTCAATCTCCATTTAAAAAAACTGATAAGTTCATTCACGTTGAAATTGGAAAAAAATCACTGGTCTCTTTAATTGAGGTATATTCCGAAAATCGAGAATTCTCGTCTCTATTAAATGCACAATTGGCAGTATATGTTTTTCCCCTGTATTCTGAATCCCTTTGACAGTTTTCGATTTTACACTTCAGGTGTATCATATATTTCGTTATTCATACTGATTTATGAAAATACGTGCATCGAACCAAAAGAAATACGCTTGGTTACATAAAAAATAGCCGCCATCGGAAAAATTCATGGTTTCAATTTTACCAGTTTGAGACACATTGAATAGGGAAACGTATTTAAAATAACTGAACACATCCACGATTCACTGGTCCATTTTATTCGCACCTGGCCTTTCAGTTTGATTTAGCGTAACGCTTTCACACATTTTTGTATACCACGCGAGGACGGAAAATCTCGTTTCGCGAAGGACTGTTTACGTCTGATTATAAACGACGTCTACTACTGAAAGACGGATTATCCTCGACACAGCGAACGAAAGTAGAAACGGCAGTTTTCTAAACAGCAACGCAATTAACTCCAAGCTTGACTTCTAATTAAAGTTACATCCATACGTTCGTTGAAAAAGAAACGAAATAACGCGAGCTCGTTTAGAATAGCTTTTTCAAGATGCAATTCCATATACAGAGCTCGACAAAGCTCGTTGAAAATTAATTCATATTCTGTTGAATTTAAATACAATGGGAATTTTTTTACACGCCATTTATTCGAATAGTCGATCAACATTCTGTTCTATGCACGTAAATTGGTCAATTAGAAAGTTACAACAGTTCATAATGGGTATAGTAAATCGCGTTAATTACTTACTACCATGAAAGTTGGTCAAGCTACATTAAAGCTATTAAATCTTTGTAGGTACCTTAATATTGGATTAACCCATAAATAATGAAAGTACCCTTTCGTTACTCATTAAGTGATAGGACTTGTTCAGTAAAGGAAGATAGTAAAGAATTTCATCGTAAATTGTAGTTAGAAAAGTTTACCATCTCATTTATTTTATATATCATTTGTATAATATTACTTAAGCCGCGCTTGTCATTTTTGGTTCATTGGTGTCAAATCAATTCTGAATCAACTACTGCCTAACCCACTTGTCCCACGAATTTTTACAGACACATTCATAAAATATAAACATCTTACGTTAAATGTATCCACATATAAGAATGGCATTATTTATGGGCTGATAAGAAACGTTAAAATACTGAAGTATAATTTCAAAGAACATAGTTGAGATTTGCTACGATCCACAAATCGTTGCTAATAAAGTTATTACTCTTACGTCTTTCGTAATTCGACATTACGTATTATTGTCGCAATTGCGATCGAATTATTCTAGGAAACATCATAAGAACCGCTAGTAACGATCAGGAACGTCGTAAAACAGTTCATCGCGCACAATCTTTCCTTTATGGCAACGGGTTTCCGGCACGCATCACGACTCACGCATATAGTTCATATTTCAGACGAGCATAGCCTAACGAAATACATTCGAACGAATAGAACCGTCATAGCGAAATACCGCCGCGCCGTCAACTAGTTCGTTTGTTGCCTGTATGAATATACTGCTGCGTTGTCACGCGGCAATACAATTTTAACTGGCATAGCACGAGCCCATAAAACGCGAAAATCTCGGTGGCCAAAGCGACAGCTAAATCGTTAGAGAGAAAGAGGGTACGAGTGGGGGAGAGGAGTACCGTAAAGGTGGACGTAACTCGTCGTCAGTTAATTTATTTCGACAGTAAACGACCACTATGGAGTTAAAGTTCCGCTTTCTGTAAGTTGTAACATCGTCGACGTTCGACCCTCACTAGACCACGGGATGATCCACCATTGGTATTTCGAGCTGGACGCGGAAGGGTCCCAGCCCTCGTAGCGTCGGTGAATTAGTGGCTCCGCGAAGCCACACCATGCTTGCCACGGTCACCTCGACTCTGCCCTCTAACTACTGTCAAGTCTGATCTGCTGTATGTAAAAGCTATGGCCACAGTCTCTTGACGCAGAGAAAACTAGGTTGCCCGAACAGTGTTTAACACTTAGTCATGGGAATAATTTAACTGGATGATTAACATGAAACTCGGGTTGTTTTAACTGTTAGTCTGTAGTATCTAGATAAAATCTCTTTGATCTGAGAAAATAAGTGAGAACTATCTTTCTCGATCTGAGACAGAATGTACAAACAAAATCTAGTTAAAAGGCGAGACAGTTTGCTCTTGTAATCCACAAGTTATACAACAGAATTGAATATTAAATCGATTTTGGAAATATGTTAAAACGTGTTACGCCAGCCCTTCATACATTATTATTTCACTTGTACATTTTTACAATATTTCCTGTTTTTATCCCTTACTATGAAAATACATTAAAATGTCGTTTATCACAGGACCTTATTCCCATGTTCGCATTTCTATTGTATTCTTATCACCGAACAAGTTCACATTATTCCGCCAAATAGAAAAGTTCGAGTTAAGAATCGATCGGAATACATTCGTCACATCGCATCACTGCCGATTGTGCAATCAATGGAATTCGGTCGGGACAACAGGAACGGCCCGAGCGCGTTACTCATCCAGGATTAAAGTTGACCACGCTGAATATAATCGTATATAAATCAGTGACCGATCAAATCGCGGATTAAACTTAATGCTGCCGATGTTCGGTGGGGCTTGCGGTCGGCAATAAGAGAGATATAGCGAATGGCGTGAGTATTATTCACGGAACGATGGTCGAGAAACGTGTTTATGGAATGAATGTCGAGTCAGATGCGCGGGAAGGCACGCGTCGACCTATATTTCCGGTTTTCGCGTTCCTTTCCAATCCGGTGTCGGTTTAGTTTCCTCGTTCGTTTTCGAGAAATACATTCTGAGATTCTATTTACTGTCGTTGATATTTTTCTATTTCGCTGATAAGACGAGAAATGTTCCTCGCGGGCAACGAGAAATCAGAATAACACGAGAACGTCGTAAAATACTTATTTTACTCTATTATCCCGCTTTACTCTGTTTCATACGCGAATATTAGCATTCGCGTATCAGTGTGCATTGTGTTCAAGTGATACATTTATTGTGCCTGGAGTTCCCTGTTCATCCACAAGTTTTAATACCGTTCACGAAACCTCGACTACAGATAATTACTATAATTCGACAAAATCACCATCAATGAATCACGACTAAGCACCACAGGAACAAGATTAGACAACAATGGCACCCCTTCATAAGTTGCTAACGTTACGACGTATGTATAAGAAAACATTATTTGAAAAAAAAATTGAAGTACATAGTAACGAGCATCGATTTCTACACGAATATTTACACGTCGCTGGCAAACGATTAAAAGATACATAGAGAAACTATTCAAGTTAATGGATTCTTCGAGCACATTTACCACTGCATGGAGCCAACCACTCTTGGCTGGCGTCGTATCAACAACATGAATAACTTAACAACAGACATTGTGCCAGATCACCATTTAATCGATAATATAAACGCACATCGACACGACAACCCCCATGAAACATCGAAACATGCAATGTAAAAATAAAACAACAGTTCATCGACATCGTCAAGAAGAATTCACATTACATCACATTAATTGCAATCACATTGCATCAAGATGTGCATATTTGCACAAATACAGGCGCACAATCATCGAGAAGTTATCTATCGACAGATTGAGACAACCTCTTCTTTTCCATTAACGTTTTTCATGTGTAAATGTCTTCTTATTCGTTTTGCTTAAGCCGTGATAAACTGGGAAGACATTGACAAGTTATTAGGATATTTTATTATGTGCTTTAACTCTGCCTATCTTATTGCTTTTGGTACAGATACAAAATTTTTGTTCAAACAATGCTAGTTCTCTGTCAATGTTAACCCGTATTCAGATTAACATATAACATAAATTCCTACTACAGGTGTTTTTAAGGGGCTACGTTCCATATCTGCACGATAAGATAAGGCATTAATATTACCCATAAAATTGACCAAATATATGGGTCTAAATACTTTTCGTCTTTATAGTAACAGATATTTTGGTCGTTAAGGACTTCTTCGAAAAATTGAAACTTAAATCTAAGGCGCTCTGGTCATTATTTAATGAAATTATGCCGATATCCACTAAAATAAGTGTTACAGAGTGAATAAAAAATCATAATTATTATGCGTTGGATATTAGTTACTTCTAGGTATGCAAAAGAAAGGTTGTTATGAATGAAATAAAGACCAGAGAGCCCTGAATCTAAGTTTCGCCTTTTCGAAAAGGTGCTTGACCCGAAAATCTCTTAATATAAGAACGAAAAGTCGATTTTTTTAGACCCATATTTTTCACTGATTTTGCTTTGTTATCGATAAAATGAAGCCATAAAGCGTCAAATCCACAAATATTAGAAGTCACTTGACTACCCGAGCCCATTAATTTTGTCCTCTTAAACTACGACATATTTCATTTCATATTACAAAAGTTACTCTATTTGCTCATAAAACGAAAACCAACCATTTTTCATTGTGATCCACATTTCATTTGTGATCAGATTCGTTGACAAATGTTTCGTTTCACTCAAAGGAACTAATTCACATCGCATCCATTTAAAGGCAATCTCATTACTCGAGAGAGTCCTGTTTAAACGCTCTGATTTCCGAACACAATTGAATCCCGTTTCAAACCGGCATGGAAAATGTTAAAAACAACGGATAATTCGTTTCCATCGTTTCTGCGACGAGTGCCATCGAAACTCGAATTCGCGTAATTTATGCATCGTATTTAATGCACACGATCTTGACTAAAAGTACCAATAGTTACATTCATGCGTATATGTACCGTTCGAAACGCCGAGAAGCGACGTCCACTCGAGGAAAGCAGTTTATCCTACTTTTCCAATGAAACTAGATATTGAACAGGTTTCTCGTGCACCTTTTTTTTTACTCTCTCACCTTCCTCGTTCACGTTTCATCGTTGGAGTACACTAACGATTCCCTGCTATAGAGTGATTGGTAGCCGTCGTCGCCTCTTTTTTTATTTATTCTTCAATGCGGATCCGTTTCACAGAGGATTAGAGCCTCGTGTAATCCGAACAGCCCCAGTTCTCCCCACCCGGAAAATTTTATGTATCGTGAAAGTCCTTTAGAATGTACAATCGGGTTTTTAAATAAACAGTAAGCTATTGAATAAATCGGTCGTTAGGTTTGAGATAGAACTGACAGTTTAATGATAAAAAGTTTCAAGCGAAAATTCTTTGATACTGATCTTTATCCTCATTTTCGTATCTTCATTAGTATTTTAAGTTAATGCAAAAATAGACAGAACAAGTCTGTGAAATGGAATTTTTATCTGTAATACTGAAATGAATAAGTCCTGTTAAGAGCTCTATAACATCTACTTTTCATTTCATATTTTAAAAGCAAGACTCCGTTAAATTCATATAAATTCTGTGATAGATTGAAAAATTTAATTAACCTTTTTAATTAAGACTGAAATCTTTTTATCTTTTATACCTTAATTAAGATTGAAAAATTATAAATTCAAGTTTCTTCAAGATGCTACCCGTCTTGACTTTTAACAACGGAAATGTCATGATTATTTTTATCTTCTGTTCTATCGTTTTCTATTTTTCGAATCGAGAATTGTCGGTCGTTAGTACGTTGATCTAACTTAAAAATTAAAGGATTATTCCCGGTTCAGGTATTCCCCTTTCATCATCGCTTGTGTCATATATAACGCTCGTTTTATATCCGTGGCTATCTGCGCACGTGGTGTTCCGCTTCAGCTTTTTTCCGCCATATAACTGGGAGAACGAAGTAGATACGTTCCTCGGACTCGCTTCCTGCAGTGTATACAATGTCTTAGTGATCGGAGACGAACTCGTCTTGTCTCTTATATTCATTTTCATTATATTTTGATCTTCGACGGTCATTTTTGTATCGCGTCGATCCGTGAGCTTTTTCATACGGCCGGGGCGAAAACTTAGCTGCTGTGGATAGCTTAGAATAGTGTAACTGGTTTCTTGTTTGCGCAGTATGTCCGGATCATAAAAGTACAGTTTTGTTATAAATAAAATTCGATTATTGTAAAATTATATTTTTAACTTAACACTTTCGTAAAGATCAATTCCACTATCCGTCCTAGACGAGACGATCTCAAAACTAGCCTAAGAGAAAACTACAATTACTGAATATATTTCAATATTATTTTTATCTCGTTCATTAAAAATTCCGAACGCTAGAGAAAGAGTAAGTTTTCATCGTTCCATAGTATATTGTCACCGATATCTTATGGAATCGATCATTACTGCGTTCATTGTAACGCACGAAGATACCGGAAATGCTGCGGACACAGGGAGGGGTGTTTTTTCCGTTTCCGTTTGACGCGGTGCAAATCGTGAGCCTCGAATAGCTGACCGACCACGCAGAATGGCAATTAAACCAGTCGAACAGGCTGGGCTTCAATTATCGGGTGCATTGGTAAGGAAAGCCAGCAGCCGCCGAGTTCCGGTATCGCGCAGTGTATTGCGTTATAGAGATGTACCGATACCCGGCAGTACTATATCCCACTCCGTGGAAAGAGCCGCCGGAACGGTGGCGAGAAGCGTAATTGAAAATCCCACTGGCAGCTTTTCACGGGTGTCGTCGTCCTTAATTGCGTGGAATCGGAACGGAATTGCGTTTCTCGAATACGTTGGAATTCCATCGTACCCCGATACGCGACGCGCCGTTTCCCATTCGCCGAAAGTCTAAATCTCACTCATCATCTCGTTCCGGTTCGAAGATATTTCATTGAAGCTTTTCTTAATAGTAACGAGTGTTAATAACGTATTTATTGTTCCTATAACTAATTTCATATAGTACCTAATCTATAGATCGTGTAACGTATAGTATACATATAAATAATTTAGATTCTTATTTTGATTCATCAACCATTTGAGTTGCATTTGTTTAAAATGGTTCTAAGATTTTCATTTCGACGCCTTCTATTCAGAAGATCGTATCTCGGTGGACGTATTTCACGAATAATTCAACACGATTGTAACGAAGGTTGATTATACGCGACGGCGAATTCTTTTCTTTAATAACATTTTTAGTAGCGATTGGAGGAAAAATTGGAAGAGGAACTTCCCATTCAGAATTTCAACCTCTTCCTACCCTCAGAGCAAAGTCGTGCATTCTGGGACACCCTGTATGTGTGAGGTTTAATAAATGCATTCTGAGAAAAATATCATGAGCATTTTATGAATCGTATTCACAAAAATCCTTCGTAGTTTTTGCTTATTAAAACCTTCAGACTTAAATTCAAAAAACTCTTGAATCAGGTTCTTTATTTAAAAAAAATTAAGCTAGAGATTTTCAATGATATTAAAATAAATATAATTCGGTTAGAACTACAAAATCCAGCAATACAGCAAACGGATAAGGAAATCGGGCACGAAACTCGGACACCGGAGCAATTTACGAATATCTAAAATTAGACGCGATCGAATCGAATTCAGAATCATGCGGCAGTGCTTTCTCCAGATGGGATCGGACGGGACGGATGGGATGGATTCGAATCCCGGTGGCCGCCGGTCGCTGATCGATGCGCGTTTCAATAGGCAAACTGAAACCGTACAAGCGTTTAGACAAGCCTCGTCCCTAGGCGACGTTGACACGTGGCTGTGACAACGAAAACTGAGCACAGGCCGCGCGGTTCTTTCATTGCTTCCAGCCATGCCACGTTCTGAATGCAACGACGTGACGGTACAGTAGTGGAAAAAATACCATGGCTCGGTGTGGTACGAGCGCGAGCCAGTAGTAGAGCCGTAGCATTAGGCCGACATGTCCAATCTTTACCACTCGCCTACGACTGGTCAAAACGATATTTTCTATACACGTTAGTATTTTAATAAAAACTATTTCCAAATTTAAGGAATCGTCGTGTTACACCTTGAGAGATATTCCTTCCACTTTCTATCTTCATTTCATGAACACAGTAGTTGATCATAGAAATAGCACTAGAATTTAAAACAACACATTTAGTTGGTTACATAGGCACATTATACGTAATCATTTAATCACTGATTTTGGATATTTATCACTTATATTATTACTCCTATGAAACAGAATCTATTAATTGTTATATTGGTGAAACAACCGTGGTCTCATTATAGAATTAATTATGAAAACATTCTATATGCATGAATATTTATAAGATGCGTTTGTCCTTAATGTTCGAGTGCTTCAGCAAAGAATTTCATGTAAATTATGTAAATTTATCAATTTATTCGTAGTTAATGTGTTTAAAAATCATGTATATCGTGCAAATTATGTAAATATGCAATATGGATAAATTATACGTTAAAAAGTAACAAGTCAGTATTTAAATATTTGATAGAGATATTTTCTAAGTTTACAATTTTCAAATTATATATCATTAAAAGTGTAACTTACTACAAACAATTCATACATTTAAGAACTGCTGC
>NW_017155517.1:593805-614433 GCF_001652005.2 Ceratina calcarata
AATTTGAATGATGATTTACTATCTAGTTTCACGTGAAGAGATTGAAACTTGTTGAACAACTAGATCAGGAATAGAAGGTCGAAACGATGCATTTTCATTTCATTCGTGTCGCACGCGCATTTTAATTAACTCTACGTTGAGAACGATCGTTCGTGTCGATTCCAAAGGAAAAGGGGAGCACGAAGTGATTCTCAGAAATTTTGGCGTAGGACGTCTCAGTCCTTCGCCAACAGACGAAGCTTTTTTCTTCGCCGGCGTATAATGCGAAACGCGAAGTTCCTCGTCGACTTCTCGAAGTTAATCAAGACGGACGGAGGGCTGCTTGAAAAATCTGGGTCGCCGAAGGGCATCATGACTTTCCTCTCTTTTCCTCGAATACGGAAATGAATTTCGTTATCGGTGAAGAACGTTCTTAAGGTTCTCGCGTGATATTATCTCTCCGCTCTTTCTCTCTTCCACCTCTTATCTTCCTCCCTCTCTCTATTTTCGCCCCCATTCTGTGCTGTCTGTCACTACACATCGTCGTCG
Organism: Ceratina calcarata; assembly: GCF_001652005.2. Taxonomy (NCBI): domain Eukaryota; kingdom Metazoa; phylum Arthropoda; class Insecta; order Hymenoptera; family Apidae; genus Ceratina; species Ceratina calcarata. The sequence goes on from NW_017155517.1 coordinate 594,334, forward strand.
ATTCCGACATCGCGATAACCTTTCCCTCCGTCGTCTCATATCGTATCGATACCACCCTGCCAACATTCTCTTTCTCTTTACCTACGGAAAGAAAATCACCCCTAGTACTCGACTCGATCGACGATCCACCGCGATAAAGGGAAGATTTACCCATTTCTTTTCACACTATATTAATACAACACTAATCGTAAATAATGAAGATGGAAAAATGAAAGCCACGTGTGTCACCGAAATGAAACACAAATGGGAGAGAGCGGAAACGAGAGGAAACAAGATGGGACAAAAAAAAAACATCATGAACAACAGTTACATGAACAGCGACAGTAACATGAACAGCTTTTATTATTTAACATGTAGCGTATATTACATAGTAATAACAACAACTACAACAATAACAACAGGCAAGACAATGAAACGAACATTGCACCACAAAATAAATAATGTATATGTATATATGTATATATATATGCATTTCTATATTATCACACATCACGCCGTAGATCTGCCGGACCCTTCACCAATCATCGGGATGCAATTTAAATATACAACGCCGAATATATATATATATTTTCTACATACCACCACTAGAGAGAGTAAAGTGCTTGTCGACAAGTATAAGAATAATATATTATACAATACAACGTTGAGAGATGTGACACAGCTCTCGGCTCGTAGCAAAGTATTTGTATCAGAAATACGGCTCAGAGTCAACCCTCTCGAGTCTATATTATATATAAATATATATTAAATGCTCACCACCACAACGTTTCGCAAAGGCTATCAGTGCACTCACAGACAAACATTCGATCGACCACTGTTACCGTTCCAGAAATATAGAAAAATGTATAAAAACGATGTAAGTCGAACAAGACCGAGAAAAGTATAAGTCAGATATAGGATGTGTTACGTCCACGTTGAGGTACCACCGAGGCTCTCGAAAGAGGCCCGAAAGTGTAACTCCGGAAGGAATAGAAAAACGACCACCCCTTGTCGTCTTCCCGTTTTAATAAATATATATATACATATTTATATATATATATATTTCTCTCTTTCTTTTAACTCGTCCGTATATGTATACATATATTTATTGTATCTCTATCTGTACACATATGTACCTGTATGTGTATGTAATCTATTGCACACAATTGTAGTTGATCTGTCCTTCTCTTTGTCGCTTGTTACCTTTGTGCACATCACAAGAAATCCAAGTTCAGGAAAGAAAAATTATATATTTATGTAATATTCACACAAGAAACGGGATCTATATATAACAATAATGATATAAAACTAACCCTCAGAAAAAAATGGAAAAACACACATGTTTATATATAGACGTCTACCTCTAATACGTACTCCGTTACGTAGACGCCGATTCCGAGACAGAACAGAAAACAACAGTAACAACAACAACAACATCAACAACAAAAGTATTAACAGTAATCCAAAAAAAAATTATGTATATGTACATATAATACACGGGACGATCGGAGAGGCCCGAAGCGATGTTGCCGCAGAAAACAAAAACAAACAAAAAAAAAAAAAATGAATAATAATTGCGACAATCGAGCGGAAGGAGAAATTCGAATGGAATTATTGTGGAAACACAGGAGAGAACATGGGGGTTGTTATGTTGGAATGTTTGTCTGTGTGCAGATGCAGCCTACTCGTTGTTCACTTGACCGGTGATGATGGATTCACGTGGAACCGAGTTCAGGGCCCGGTGAGAGAGAATGTGGGGCTTAGGCAGGTCTACGGCTCTTACACCCTCTCCCCCGTACTACTACTACTACCACTACCGCTACTCGTCTGCGAGTGAAGAGCGAGAGTGCATAGCATCGGTCTCTGCGAGAACCGCGCGCGGACACCGGAAAACCTGTCCGTGTGTGTCTCGAGAGAGAGTTCAAGTCGGAGACGGAACTCGGGGGTGACCGAGAGAACGCACGCAGGGTTGATCATACGGTAAGTCAGTTCATAAAAACCAGTGTCTATTTTCATAAAACCAGTTTATCAACGAGAATTTCTCTTTCGTTCTCTACCTTCTTTCTCTCTCTTTCTCTCTCTCTCTCTCTCTCTCTCTCCGCCAATCTCTTTCTCTCTCTTTGCCTGTGTCTCTTCTCTGTACTTTCTGTGAATTGTCTCCGTTCACCCCTACGCGAGAACAGGTAAATCCTTAGAAACTGTTCTGAAGGCAAACCTCAATCATTTCAAACCCATTTCATAACTTTTGTATATTCTCTACATTAAACCTAATCCATGTTTCCTTAGAAAATGCACGATGGTACTTATACTTCGACGTACGTAATAAAATATTTAGTTTACGAATACTGCATTAAATCATTTTCAACGAATGACAGGTGACCAAACTTGCAGGATTTATTTTCTGGTGAACTTAACTAACTAAATTATAAGTTTCTTTTTATAAAAGCTTGCTACTCTGCACGACTTGGGCTAAGAAACTCGCAATTATCTCTGTAACGAGAAGATAGAGCATAAGCTTAAAATCTGCTTCCCGAGAAATTTACGTTCACTTGTGCGAAATGTTACAACGCTTCTCTTCGTTTTCGTGAGAGCCTCGTTAGAGCTCTTCGATGAAAGGTGAGTCGATTTCCTCAAACCGGAGCGGTTCACCGCAACAACATGGTGTATCGTGCTTGGAGAACGTGAAAAACGGTTCGGACTGAAGTTTTTTAAGTCGATTTTAGCAGGTTAACCACACGTATTTTATATCGACGGTTTTTTTGTTTCTTTCTCACGGAGCTTCTGCAAAACGCGTTTTATCAACTAGATTCTGTAAGACATTTAAATCTGTAAAATAATCAAACATTTGCTTAAAGTTTCTCGAAGAATACGTAAAACCAGAAATAATGGATGAATATACGGTCATTAAACTTTTTGAAACGATGGACACAAAGAATTTACTTCTTTGTTTCGGAATTTCTCTACTGAAATGAGCTCGAAAAAGTACAACACGCAGCACTCGAATTCCCCGTTTTTTATTCGTTTAAAAAAAGCAACCGACGTGAACGATGTAACGCCATCAACGGATAGGGGAAAAAATTTCCGGGACCGCGCAATGTACAACGCGCGGCTGACGTAAAAACGTGACGTTTCGAGAGTTCAATCCGGATCGATAATAACCGATTTGGGGATGGATACAGTGAGAAGGGTTTGCATTACGCGCAGCAGCGGCGGCGAATAGTTCGATAAGCATCGGCCGGAACCGATCATCGGGTTTTTTACTGTCAGTCGTATTATCGGAAACACGGTGATCGATAGCGCGTCAGTTTGTTCGCAAACGAACGGCACGTTGCCACGCCTCGCCGCTCAGATTAAAAACTCGAGAATTAAGAAAGTTCGATTCGGAACCCCGTCCCGACGGTCTTTTTCAACGCACGTCCTCGGGAATTGTTGCTTTTCCTGTACCTCGTACTCCAACGATGATCGTTGAAACTACTTGCAAGAGAAAGTTTCTCGACAGATAGATTCTACTGACTGAACAAAAGTATTTTTCTCCGATAAACACGTCCCTCGTGTCAATTTGACACCTCTGTTGTAAAAAGGTTCCAAATGTTCCCAGTGAGACGTTTTAAAATTATTTACTTGCGAATTATTTATTTTCGCTTATTCTGCATCCCAATTTCAAATCCACGTTAGTTTGTTGATATAATTTGCGAATTAAAATGGAAAAATGTGAAATAACTATTAAACTTTAAGTAACTCTGTATAATAAAAAATTCAGATATTCAAGAGTGATGTCGATGTTTAAATCTTTCGCAAAAGGCAGCATGCGATGAATCATTTAGAAGCTAAATGCATATGCAAATACAAATATCAGACAGCCATCGAAAGCAGCTAAAACCATTAAACGCTTCCATGTGTGCGGGACAATAAAATATTGTTTTTAAGAGTAATATAAATCTTGCGATAAAATAAAAGCCACACATTTTATTATTTTTATTATTCTTTTTTTAGTTTCATTATATAAAGTGAATCCGTTCGCGGCACGTAATTGTAATCATTGCAGGAAGCGGTCTCGCATCTGCTATCCAGCGCAGCTGCGTTTTAAAACGTAGTTTTATCGTGTGACCTTTCATCTTTCTTCTTCCGCCATTCCATTCCGCGCTTACGAACCCTTTTTCGATTTGATTTCAATTTCGTTACGGTTATGAGTTGCGCGTTTTCATGTCGGATTCATCTAACCAATATTAATATTAAACTTTCTGTTATATATTTTTTTAATCCTTTTAAAGTGAAATAAATGGTTTTATGATGGAAGTTAATCGTTATATAAAATCAAGCATATATTAATAAGTATTTCTGCATTTTTATACAAAGTCGACATTTTATACATTATTCGGATGAGGCAAGTAAAATCATGGACATATCTTTGTGTAAGGTCTTAAATTTTTTACTTATTATGAACAACGTCAGAAAAAATTCAATCACAGATACTGGAGACATTGAAAAGATGAATGAATTTTCATTTGCATGGTTCATTCTATACATTTGTTCAAATTGATAAAATTCAATATTTGCATACGACCAAGGCGGAGATAATTTTGTTTCTCCTATCTGAACCTGTTGCTAACAGAAAATTGCGTAGAATGTCTCACTGGAAAGAGTGGAACGCGGGGGGAGGCACAGTTATTTTACAATTATTATAGTCGTCACGATTCTTGAAAGTACCCCGGAGACTAGTCACTAGATTCAGCGTTGATAAACTCGGCCGTCCACCATACAGAAGCAATTACGAATGCATTAAAACCCCAAGATGTATTGCTGTTAAAGCAGCGTGCAGCCTTAATTTTGTACGCCATAATTCGCAAGAGTGTTGTGAGCGATAATTCACGCTCGTGTCCCGTTGCATCCTCCCAGACTTTCGTAATTGCAACTTTTATCGTGCTACAATTCATACCGTATATTTCTTTGCGTTTATTTCAAGCCCCAATGTGTTCTAAAGTCGTTTGAAATTACTTTTATTCCTATCCTGTTTCGAAATATGTAATTATTCTGTGCTTGTAAAGCTGCGTCTACACTAGATATAGGAGAAAACATATTATATAGGAAAGTTACATAATTTGCTGAAATGCAGGCATTATATATAAAATTGTATGGTATGCTAACAAATATTATACTGACTGACCGACTGAATATAAAACTTCAGCTGACGTATTTTTTAATTTTTTAATCTTTGCTTTGTCGTTATACAAGATATACGCGCCTTATAAAGATATTTTCCCTCATTCGTATTATTTTCTCAGATAAAAGAATTCAGTCTTTTTCAAATTTCTGATAAAGATACAAATAGCGAACATCGTTGTGGCTAATCAGATAAATTGTCTCCTCGATCTCAATATATGTGTATATAATTTCAAGCAAGCAGTGTGTAAACAATTTATTTCGATGCGCGTGCGTTTCCGTGATCAGTCGACGGAGCAAACGAGGTACAAAAATATTTACCTACCGCGCGCAAGATAAATTGACACGACCCGCAACGGAAGGTAGATACGATCATTTTTTATATTGAATGAAATATCGTAATATCCAGTTCAAATAACAACGATGATGTGGAACATATCTGAAACGATATTGCTTACGCTGCAATCAAAGCCGTTTGAATAATGAATTCAGCCGTTAGCATAAACAGCTAACATTTGTTTAGGATGACTTCATATTATTGTTTCGTATTTGTTCTTTAAATACAGTGCAAAAATATAATTTCTATATCGCATTTGTTATAACAAATTCTCAGTCACAGCATAGATTACTAAACCGACTTATAACTATTATAAAATGACACTATTCTACTACCTTGCTTTTTAACCCANAACAAATATTATACTGACTGACCGACTGAATATAAAACTTCAGCTGACGTATTTTTTAATTTTTTAATCTTTGCTTTGTCGTTATACAAGATATACGCGCCTTATAAAGATATTTTCCCTCATTCGTATTATTTTCTCAGATAAAAGAATTCAGTCTTTTTCAAATTTCTGATAAAGATACAAATAGCGAACATCGTTGTGGCTAATCAGATAAATTGTCTCCTCGATCTCAATATATGTGTATATAATTTCAAGCAAGCAGTGTGTAAACAATTTATTTCGATGCGCGTGCGTTTCCGTGATCAGTCGACGGAGCAAACGAGGTACAAAAATATTTACCTACCGCGCGCAAGATAAATTGACACGACCCGCAACGGAAGGTAGATACGATCATTTTTTATATTGAATGAAATATCGTAATATCCAGTTCAAATAACAACGATGATGTGGAACATATCTGAAACGATATTGCTTACGCTGCAATCAAAGCCGTTTGAATAATGAATTCAGCCGTTAGCATAAACAGCTAACATTTGTTTAGGATGACTTCATATTATTGTTTCGTATTTGTTCTTTAAATACAGTGCAAAAATATAATTTCTATATCGCATTTGTTATAACAAATTCTCAGTCACAGCATAGATTACTAAACCGACTTATAACTATTATAAAATGACACTATTCTACTACCTTGCTTTTTAACCCAGTAATCTGCAGTTCACACACATTCTTTTTATAATATACCTGCAAACGACTAACATAGTTAAAATTAACTAATCGAAAATTGTCATTAGTTGGCTCGATCACTTGCGATCATGCAATCCACTTATGGGAAGCGTTCCGGGTGCATCACCATGACTGCTGGTCACTTGTGTGGTCGAGGCACATTCGTGTATCGGACCAATTTTATGGGGTGCGCGACGGCAGTCTGCGTGGCGACGCTGTAGATCGATACGAACTGGGAACGAAGCTCTACTTGCTACGTCGCGCGTCGTTGTCCGACGAAACGAGAGCCACTTCGTCGACTTGACTCCGCCTCGAAAAAATAACAAAGGGATGGTAGCATAGCGCCACGTATGCTTTTGTCGAGACTAGACGCGCCCCTGTATAAGCAACAGGGTCGTTTCGTTAAAATAGCTACAGAAAATGTTTCCATTATACCTGGGCGTGATCCATTCTTTTCAACACAGAAACGTTGTTTCCATTTTCTAATTTGTCACGAATTTCGTAGTGACGAAACATTGGCAAGTCCTCTATTTCCCAAGTTAAAGGAAATAGACAAAAGTTCTTATACGGAATTTGCACGGTTCAAGGAGGCACATCTTTTGACCATTTGGGTACCGGTAAGGGTTTACGACTCTTTGTCTTCGTTAGGATTGGTCATTATTTGGTGCCCAAATATTTTGCAGGTTGTGACCATCGGAAAATACCCGATTGGAAACAAACGTCCTTATCCTACATACGACGTCGGTTTGCTGGGATCCAAGTCAGAACGCACCCAGGTCAAAATGTAGACCCGACACATCACAGAACCTCCTTGATCATCGAGACGTCGACATCGGAACAGTTTTTTCGTTTCACGTATTTAACTTCGACAAATTCTGTTACATTTCAGTTTCAAGCGATATTAAACTCCAAGTTTTTTCAATCAAATGTATTATATTTATTGCTTCAACCAACATCAAGCATTCCGACATTTCTATTTTTTTTTGGATTACGTAGAACCGAACTAACATTTCGTTTTAATAATCCGATTATTTGACGATCATGAATTTTCAAAAATCGTTCCATCAAACATCGTAATATTTAATAACATGTAAATTATTTCATTTTTACTGTGAGTTTACCGTTTTTTAACCGTCATTCATTTTATGGAAACTACCCTGCAAAGTTTTATATAAATTGTTTTGTAATAGCTGCGGCTATTTGAAACCGGCGTAAATTGAGTTACGCAGCGCCATGTGCAGACCTTTCTGAAGCTGGTTAAAAAGCGCAATCGATTTTCCATCGCTTCCGGGCCAACGTTTCCCATTAAACCCCATTGGAGTTACGTTAGTTGTCGGGCTGGCGTATGTCAGAATTTCGTTAACCGAGCCGAGGAGAAACATCAGTTCCAATATCCGATTTTAATGATCTCCGACCGTTCTGCGTAGGGCAATTTATAAAGTTGTGAACTACGTTAACTAACGTAATGGATCGTTAGCGTCTCATGGAAGATGTTAGAATCACGTGCAACGTTTATGGTGTATCGTCGCTATGCTGCACTGCGACTCCTTTGTCTCAAGTTCCCTTGGCAAAATAATTCGCGAGATTAGCCGATCTATAGTAAATTAGTGTTCGACGGTAAAGACGTTATTTCAACAGTTGTAGATTAGAGTAATCGTAACATTGTGAAATACACTATAATCTAGTATTTGTTATAATAGAAAATTAACTATTGAAACATGGAAAAAGACTACTATGTAAATGTTTTATTGTTAATATGTATATATAAAGACTAGAATATAAATAAAAAGATGAACGATGAGATACTCAGTTTTTTAATTTCCCGAAGAAGTGATTGTTTTATTGCCAATTCAATGCTCAAACGTATTTCGACAGAAATATTGCATGCGCGTCAGTGGGATTCAGAATCTTGTTTAATCGAGAACTAATTTCGTACAGGAAATCGAGAATATTTTTCCGCCCAGTGTGAAAAATTGGGTTAGCCAGTTTTCATCAGAGCTTGATTTTCTATAGTCGTCCGCCCTTTCGTCCGTGGAAACGCGATAAGGTAAAAAAAATTCTGTGAACACGTTTGAAAATCTAGTAAAACGGCGAACACGTACACACTCGTGTTCTCAATTGGAGGCAGGAAGCTCGATCGAGGCAATAGCAGAAAACGTTTGTTCGCCGGACACGATATCCAAAATCGCAATCTCCCAAGGTCCTCCGCGAGAGACCTACAAGTGCCAATATCGAGTTTCATAGACTTGTAAGAGCGTCCATATGACCCGGATGTACCGTTTCTCGAGCTCGCTTAAATTTGCTTCGATGTTTCTGTAGCTCCGTTATTAAAATGTGCCTCTGGCCGTCCCTTGGCTCTCCGGCTTTCAGCGCGACCGACGTTTCCCAGAAAATTTTCCTCGCATCCACCGTCGCATCTCCTCGCTTCGTAGTAGTGAGGGGAGAGAGAGAGAGAATCTGTTTTAATGAAAAAAGTAATATCGAATTTTCCGATGATGACTAAAAATGACGTTCTTCATTTTTACTCGTAAATATTTTCGAAACTGTGCCTGTCATATTCAATCTGGAAATTTCTCTGTATTATTTACGCATCAGTGACGTGAAAAGTCCTAGTACAGGGAACGCTTCTATTCTTTCCCAAAATCATCCATCATAGTCGCAAATCCTCTCTTTTAAACTTCACCGAGAAAGCTACAGAATTTACTTTCGATCTCCCATTCAGAAGGAAACCTCGTGTCGCGTTGCTTCATGAAGCTCAGCCACTGCTTTCATCTTGTCAATTGTCTGCTTTTCAGAATTATTTCGATAGTTCAGAATAAAATCTAAAAATACTGATTTTATAAATATTTAAAGCATTATTTTAAAGTTTAAAGGCCCAGGGACACGCTTTTCCGTTGTCCGATTAAACTTAGATTTTGCACATATTATTATTTTACTAATTAGATCCATTCTGAGGAGTGCCGCGAAGAAAATTTTCATTAAAAGTAAATAAGAGCTACCCTAATGTACACACTAATAAACCCATAAATTCAACCCTTGAAATTCCGGAAGAGAGAGAAAGGGGGGATCGATATTCTATCGTGTGAGGACCGTGTAACGTATACTTCCTTGAGGCGCGGTAACGGCAAACTTGAATCGTGTTCACCGATCGTCCATGAGATAAGCTTAAATGCGCGAGGCGAAGTGGCTGGCTGGCATTGAGGTAAAAATGTTTCGAAAGAATCTTCATTCGAATTTCGTATTATTCAGTTACATAAGAAGATATTTTATCACACTTATGAATATATTATGAAAATTCAGTTATTGAAAAAGTATACATTTTTATACATGGTAGGATATAATGTGTATGTGTATGGAAATATCTTTTCCAACGTACCTACGGAAGCTAAATAAGGTTTTGTTTGCTACGTATATTACAACATAGACTTCAGTGGAATATTTTGTACTGTTTTACGTAGATATTTACATTTCTCATGAATGGGTAAACATCCGCAATAATTGTACTGCATGATGAAAATGGAAAGGAAAAAATACTTTATAGTAGAGTTTGAGAGACAAACGTAACAAAAATTTATTTACTTGAATTATGTATTTTCTGCGCGTTAACAATAGCGCAAAGTAAATATGCTCCTCTGTTATGCAAAATTATCCAAAGCCTGATGACTTTGTCCTGTTGTATTATAATTCTCGTAACGTACAATTCTAACTGAAGAATATTTGAAAATCAATTTAGTACTATTTTGTATTTCATTTAAATTTATGTATAATTGTAGTGTAATTTAGTATAAAAGCAATGTCATTTGCGTGAAGTCAGAAGCAAAAATTTTATTCAAATCCGAGTTATCTATAATAATCTATGTATACAAGTTAAATCTATTTGCGATGAAATATTTTAACGCATATTATTCCGAGTCTGCAACTCGTCGGAAGAGCACTGATTCATATAGAAATGATAATCGATAAGTCCGTGTGGATCATAAATCAAGCCGGAACGGAGAATCCATCGATCTTAATGTTGGTTTTTGTATGACCGGCGTGCCTCCTAATTTTCTACCCCGTTTCTAGTTCCGGTACGGCTGGTTAGTGTTCGGAATGACTAGTAGCTGACGTCACGTTTATTGATTATTTCCTCGTCGTCTAATAGTTTATTTGTTCAGATTAAGAACCGTTCTTTTTTTTCGTGGCCGATTAGTTTGTATCATAATTTCTCGTGACAAATTTATGAACGCCTCGTATCCACTGGTATGGTTCATAACTCCTCGAGTTTATGAAAGTCTTGGTTGTATTAAGCGTCAGTTAAATTCTCTTGGCGGTCGTGCAGGCGCGTGTAATGAGCATGGTATCTTGAATTTAGTTTGCTATAACGCTTGTAAATGGTGTAATATAACGCAATGTAGTGTGGATTGCCAGAATTAAACAGCGATAGGCGTTAATTCCCGTATTTACACAAGGTAATAGACAAAATTCAATGTAGGTAATAGTAGCAGTAGCTTTCTGTGATTATCTCGTAAACTAACTCCGTGCGGAGGTAAATAGCATGTATACAGATTCTATAGGAAACAGTTAATCAAAATAATGCAATCTGTTCCGAATAATTTCCTCACACCTTTTCCCCGTGACAATTATAAAGATACGAGACCAATTGAGTCTTGAGAATAAAGAATGGATGACATTTAATAATTTCAATATCAGAAGTTGAATAATTATTACATAGTATAGGCGCAGCTTAAAAATTAATAATATAAGTAAACTTAAAATAAAGAGATATTGATTATCTTTACTAAAACAAAATTCACTGAATTTTAAAGTAAGCTATTATAGCAATTGATCACTATTAGCCTGCCTCGGGAGAGTTCCAATCTGACTACAAATCAAAGCAACGAATGGAAAAATCGCCGGAAAGGAAACGTGGTGACAACTTAACGGGTAGAAAAAATGCAACACTTTTCTATCAAGTCAGACAAGGGAGAGGGGACGGGACACAGGGTTTGGTTCCGCGATGTTACACGCTCGGATCCTCTCTCCCGAATGAAGATGCATCGTTCTCAACGGACCAATGCGTCGAGTGTCGGCACGCGATATCGAATATTCGAAATCGATATAGGTTACAGCCTAGCCTGCAAGCCCGTCGCCGATGTTGTATCGCTACCGTTGCCGTGAGCACACGGATATCACCCGCGAGCCCACACCCAACCGAACCCGGACCCTGTACACTGTACCTAATGCGGTTTAATATAGACCAATTGTATACGCTTGGTTTCGGCGAGAAGCACCGTGAGATTGTATCTCCGGGCGACATGCAACGGCAAGCCAAGGGAAAACATCTGACAGTGCGAGGGTGTGAGGTATTATCATCATAAGGTGAAACCGGAGATAACCATCGTTCAATCTCTTCACCAAAAATAGAAAACCTTATTGATTACAATACATAATGTGTTTACAAGTTGAAATAATTTCCAAGAGTTCTCCATATTATAGACGTATGTTGCAATTAATAAATAGTTTTTCTATCCAAACATACTTTTAATTATAAAACTCGCAATAAATTTGTAATCATGTGAATGAAAACTGCTTAAGTAAATTAAGCAGTTCGAGATTTAAAGGATTGCAACGATTATGCAATTCGGTAACGGTAATCGGAGTCCCTTAGGAACTTTAAGCTAGCGTTGCAACTTTATCCTCGGAGACCACAACTTTCCTCCAGTTTTTGGAACCGTGGGACCTAACGCTCGACAATCGGATATCCGGCCGTGATCTTTTGCCGTGGATCTCCTCTAATCCCACGGGACCACTGTTAACGTTACCAAATCTACGGGAACCAACTCCGGAACTGAAGCCTCGTGCAGATCTCGAAGATCTTGTGACTATCCAATTTGATATCGGTCGCAGCGAGCTCCGTGAAACTGAAGTTGACAGTGCAATGGCATATACTACTTCCCGATATTGCACAGCTAGTAGTTTCTTGTCTCGCAAATGTCTGACGACCTGACATCTCCAAAAGGGAATTGCCGCGCTGCGCCGGCGAAATTGATTAACCCGAGAAAGCCGCGCGCGAGCAGAAACGAGCCGGAGCCTCTCTGTCCGCCTGCGCCAGCTTCGATAACTTATTCAAGATTCGTTCTCGGTCGACAAGAATCGATAGTAAATTCAATTTCGCGCATTTCCGCTCGAGAACTAGATCGCCGTGATGCACGAGGGACTCTGGGAAAATGCATCTTCTAATTGTTGTTTGGACCTCTATAGAGAAAAAAAAATGAACCGACTGCACCAGCGATTTTTCACTCTTTCCTTTCTATCATTTTATTGCTCTTTCTTTTCTTTTATATTTCTGTAACATATGTGCATATATTTAATAAATTATTTAAACGTTGATACCTACAATACTTGAATTATTCATTTTCCTATATTATTATTATAAGAAGAATAGTTTGCCTAATTTATTGAAATTGTTGAAAAACATTTTGTTTTAGAAACTTTAATTGTGATAATACTATTAATGATTTGTATAATACATGTCATTATCATTATAATATGGTATATATTACTTTCATTACTTGTTATCTAAAAACGAAACAGTATTATAATGAAAGACCTTTTTTGCTGTTACAGGATCAAGTGCACACAAAAACGATGCGACAGGAAATGGAAGACCAGCTCCTCTTTTGGCGGAACCCAGATACGGCGCCGCACCTCAGCCATACGGTAAGTGTATACCCAAGACCATTGCATTATATGTATTCCAATCCTTTATGCTCTCCGTTTTTCTCGTTAGTAGTTAAGTTAAGCGAATTAATTGAGAAAACGGGCAGGCTATTGAACGATGTCGCATTGAAGTTGAATTCTCGATATTACCTTTTGCCTCGAGGATTTACAAATGTACGCGCGAATACCTGAATTCGTGTAATTGCATAGTCTTCGGTGACGAAGTTTTCCAACTGTAATTCTCGTTTTACTAGGGGAGCTCGGTGCCGAGCCTGGACTGAATAGTTCGTTATCGGAATTATTAGCCTAGAAAAATGTGCCCTAATGACTTCTTATCGGAGTCCTGGGTTAGAAGTTTCGTCATTTATATGGAGCTTCGTTGCGCTCTTTTAAATTATGCAAAAGGGGAATAAAAAATCATCTGATCTCGATTCATGTGATTCTACATTCAGCTTCCTACCTCTGTTGCATGGCAACTTTAAGAAGGATATGAATAATCATGATTACAAAATCAAAATACAGTTTTTATTGCATCGTAATCAGTACCATATACATATTTTCGTCATGTTTTACCATCTAACCAAGGGTATTATGATAAATTTTCTAATTGCACTCGTATACGATTCATGATACAAATTTTACTAGGCAGGCTAAATGAGTGAAGCGATGCAACACAGCGTGGCGTAAAAAAGCCGATTCCCCCATTCATTTGATCGTCGACGCATTAAACGAGCATTCGACATGAACAATTAATATTTCCTCTCTTGTGCCGGGTGGTTAAGGATCCAGCAGTCGCTCGATTTCCATAATTAGCGTACGCCATCCAGCGCAAACCTTACACTCGGATCACACACACACACACATACACAGACACACGCGCGCGCACGGTATGCATGACTCAAAGTGAAATTATCCAAAATACACTAGACATCATTTTATTACTATACCTACTCTTCTACTCCGGTACTTTTGTTCACAGGATCCACGCCACAGGTAACTTTCCCCCCGGGTACTGGTCACGATCGTTACGAGGAGAATTTCAATGGACCAGCAACATATGCGGAACCGTATGTTGAACGTTATGGTATTAAGAGTGAATTTAGCGGTCGAGAGCCTTTACATCCCACGCCACCGCGACCCGGTTACGTACCCACCTTGGGACAAACACCGCCATCCAGCACTCAAGGCTCCGTGATGATGGTATACGGACTACAGCCGGATAAAGTAAATACCGACAAGCTGTTCAATTTGTTCTGCCTGTACGGGAATGTAACGAAGGTACGACTATTTCATTTTATCCACTTCATTTCAAAAGACTTAGTTGACGTATTGCGTTTCGAGGATTTTCTAATTCGCATCTTTATCATGATATTCTTCTTTGTTTACTAAAAAGTATTCCGTTTTGGACTAATGCTTTCAATATCTAAACAATATCATAAACTCTTTTGAACAATATCGACTTAAATTTTTAAACTTAATAAAGACAGAACATCGAGCTTTTTAATCCAAGCAAAGTGGATGACTATCGCTTATTCGTGATTCCATAACAGGTGAAGTTCTTGAAGACGAAAGAGGGTTGCGCTATGATCCAGATGGGTGACAGCATAGCCGTGGAACGGTGTTTACAGAATCTGAACAACGTGACGATCGGTACAGACGGGAGGTTGCAGCTCGGCTTCTCGAAGCAGGCTTTCCTATCGGACGTCACCAACCCGTACATTCTGCCCGACAAGACGGCGAGCTTCAAGGATTTTACCGGAAGCAAGAATAACAGGTAAAGTTAAACAACCACGTCTGCTAGAATATTCTAGTTTACCTTATTCCGCGAACTTTTTCCTTCTCTCCCATCTATACTCTTATCTGCTAGGCTATTCTCGGATTGTCCTTTTTGACTGATGTTGCACCTCGCACTCGTCGACCTCGTTTCCCTTTTCTAACTTTGATTAGCTATTCTAGTTTCTTTTTTCCTTTGTCGGGTGAACGCGTTTCTCGTACAACCAGACGTTCTTTAACCCTTCTTCGGATTTAAGGCATGGCTGGGAGTGCCAAGGAATATTAAATTGCATATATATTTATGTTTGTTTAAAAACTGGTAGATGAAATTTCCAAAAGTCAAATTGTGCATTTAAAAAGCTAAAATGAATGATCAACTTCCTGAACTCATTACGAAAAATATAAAATTAATGGAGAAAAAAGAAAAAATTAATTTTTTTGTAACGTTGCCACGCGTTTTTATGTGTTCAAGTTGGTTCGTAAAAATTTATATGTTCGTAATACTTTTAATTTGGAAATTCGCAGTATTTGGAGGAAAAATTTTTCGATCTTTGTTCTCATTAGATAATACGTAGAGTAACCATAATCAAGAGAGACAGTAATTACACGTATTATTTCGTAATATATACGTAAATCTTCAGCATTGGACAGCAAATTAATTTGCACTTAGCAATTCGGTAACATGCAGCATTAGAGTTGTATGAGACTCGCCGCGATTTGCATAATCCGAAGAATCTGTGAACTTATTCATCAATCCGACACAGTGCTCATTGCGGCTATAATCAATCCGCAACCACTATTCGTGTCTCTGCATTGAATGAGCGTTAACGAGAAATTCTATAGTGGTGTCCATGAAACTGAAGGGACGTTTTACACGTTGACGAACGCGTGCTTCCTGCGAAACAGTCAAACTAGTGCAATTAACGACAATCCCACTTCCGAAGATTCCCCTTTCTCGTTGCCGCCTTTAGCCGGTAAGAACTTAATTGCAACAGGCGAGTTTTGGGTCTCCTTTTGTTCGAAACCGAACGTGCTTTGCGATAATTACGCTGATAACATTAATTACAAATTTCCCGGAAGTTTAATACGTCGAAGCCTGTTACTCGAGTTGATTCCAATGGGAATCGTATGTCTGTTCGATTCATCTGTTTCCGATGATACATAGCACTATGTGGTATTGTTATTCGCCTGACCGATTTATTGTAATAGCAGCTGAATGTAATCTTTTACATTCGAGACATATTCACATATTGCAAACATGCTTCAAATGAAACCTTGGAACGCACATTACGATATCAATTTTAACTATTAAATTCCAAATAATGCTGTTTTCATTCGTTTCATATTAATATAATTTGTGCCTCAAGTTTTAATGAACCCCTTATTTGTTAATTCCAGGTTCCTAAATCCAGCAATGGCCAATAAGAATAGAATACAACCACCCTCGAAAATAGTCCACTTTTTCAATACGCCTCCGGATTTAACTGAGGAGACCGTGCACCGCGTGTTCGTGGAACGTGGTATCGAGGCGCCAACGACAGTGAAACTGTTCCCCCTTAAATCGGAACGATCGTCGTCCGGCCTCATCGAATTCAGCAGCGTTGGGATTGCGGTAGCTGCCATCATGGAATGTAATCACACGGCGCTAGAGAACAGCAGTACGTATTTCTGCTAACTTGTATTTTATTCCAAGATTAACTTAAACCCAATTAAACTATTAAGTTTCTATCTATTTTCAATTATACTTATACATATGATAATTTCTTAGAACATAATGGGTTGGCGAAAAATCATTTTACAAATTAAGGGATGAATGAAATATATTTTGTTAAATTGACTACAGATCTTTTTATTAAATTAAGTATATGCTGTTTTATTTGATGAAAAAACGATATTAGTGTAGAATTTCCGGGATTTCTTGGAAAAAGACTAATATAGTTGATCTTCCTAAAATCTCTCTTGAAGTCAAGTTTATAGCATTACCGATTTTTAATGATATGGTTTTATTTGCTAAAGTAATAAAAGGAATTTAAATCATTATTTATTTGTTTATGTTTTCCAGACGGCAAATTCCCGTACATCATGAAGCTGTGTTTCTCGTCGTCCCGTACCATACCAACGAGTTTCCCACCGAGCAGCGGCAGCACGTCGAGCAATTCCGCTGGTAATGGCCACGTCAAAATGCAGCAGGACTCGGAATAGAACGGCGAGGTCCAGGGCCAGCAGCGTCAGCGTCAGCGCCAGCGTCCCTCTCTCGCCCTGCACTCGTTGTGTGCCCCGACGGGCACGGCCCTGCACCCAGCCGCAGCGATCACACTATCCCCGGTCTTACCGCCACCCGTACCGCCTCCATTGCCGCCTGCCTGCGTCCTGATCGCCACCCCGACATTGTATCCGACCGTGCCACCGCCGCCACCTCCTCCGCTGCCTACGTTCTGGCCGTACTGATGGGAGAGAGAAAATGAGTGAGAGAGGAGTGCAGCGGGCCTACTCGCCGGACGAGACACCAATTGAATGAAGAAAAAATGCCATCACGTCCCCAGTTTTCTTCTACGTCTGTCACTTCTTCTACTCCTCCTCCTCGTCGCGTGGCGATCACCTGGCTCAAGTATCAGACGCTGGTCGCTGGAAGAATAATCAGTTCCGTTCGAGGGTCAGCGCGTGGCGGAGCTCACGGCTTCGAGAATCGGGATAAACAAAATGTCGTAAAATTCTCGTCGGAGAAGATACGATTTGCGACGTTCGTCGACAGGAATTGGAACATGATACGGGTGGACTGTGCACCCGAAGGTCATCGAGGATCGTCCGCGTATAACCGAAAGTGAAAATGTGAAACGAAAAAGCGAAACACACACCATTGAGAGGCAGCGATATTCTTGTTTTTTTTTGTACTGGTTATTTACCGATCATCGTACACACTCTACTTCTTTCTTTCTTCTTCTTCCTTCGTTTGATTTCGTTTCATCTTGATTGGTTCCCTTCGTTAGATTCTCTTTCATTGTTTATCGTGTTTGAGTTTCAACTTTTGGTTTCTTCTTTCCCTTCTTGCGTTGCATTGGCGAGGTCCGGGTATACGTGCTTAGTCCGTAGCGCGGAGATCCTGAAACGGATCGAAACACCGCACGCTACAAGTGTTATCAGTATTATGTATCAAAGCGGATCCTCTCCGTCATCGGCGGAACATTTTTTTGAGGAACGGAACACAAGTGGCGAGAGAGAGTACTTCGGTGTTAAACAAAAATATAAGAAACATTCGAGAGAGGATTCGATTCGTCGTGTTCGCGGAAGTTTCTTTCCTTCCGTTAGACGCGAGGATCGATCATAAATTGTCTTGTACATATTGAGGGAGATAAAGCTCGGGAGAAGTCTTAGCGTCTAATGGGGACGATCTGCCGCGGTCGACGAATATTACATATCATAGGTCGAGGAAGAGAATAAATTTCGCAAACAACTCGTCGATTTTAAAATGCTGCTTCGAGGACTAAAGAAGAAAACGGAATAAGCGACGGTTCCTCACGAAGCAGACGGACCAGAAACGCAACTAGTTCGTTTCCACGTTGACCCAGCGTTTCACTTATTGTGCGACGACGAGCCGACACGTATGTATTTTTGTCCATTATTCGTTTCGATGATGCGCGCGTGTACCGTTTCCAAAGGACTCGTCAGATCATTGAAAGACTCGCACGCGTAACGAACCTTCCACGTGCATGCGTTAAGAAATAATTGATAAACAGGAGAAGCAAACGCAAGAAAATTTACGTCTCCTCGACGATAGAGGATATCTCGAAGCCGAATGTACCGCGTTCCTCGTTGACCATTTCTCATGGGATCCAAACAAAAATAAATCGGAGGTTCCTCATTGACCATTAGAAGCTACAACACTGGATACAATTTTCTAAGAGTGATCAGAGGATCTAGATCAATTGTGCACGCAATATTCGCCTACATAAACTATGCAAGTTGCACTATTAAAAAAAAGAAGTACATAAATACAATAATACATCCGACTCGCGAGAACCTTTTGCTGTACAGTAAAGAGAGAACAAATAAATAAAAAGTCCCGTACTGTTCTCCAATTCTGATAGCTCTGTCTGTCGTTGTTTTGTATACTCTATACATGTATATACTATATATTATATATTGATAATCATACATGCGCTTCGAACGAATTATATCTATTTATTATGTTTTCACGTTGTTCAGATTTTATTTACAACGCTTGGAATTGTGCTCCGGAGAGAAAGAGAGGGAGAGAGAGATTCTTTAAGAATAAAAATGTCTTGCACAGACGTACCGTTGCGTGTTGAAAATTCAGTGATACAATGATATCGATGCTCGCGGTTTTTCTCGAATAATCGGTCGCTTCTTTTTTTCGCGTCGCGTGACGAAGCTTCTCGCGAGTCTCGATTTCGAAAGAGAGAAAAACGATTAACGGAAGACGAAGACAGAGAGAAAAAGAATGATAAGGAACTATAAGAAAAGAAAATACAAAGGAAGAGAAAAAGTTAATGATAAAAATCGTCTCGACCATTCGTACTTATCAGAAGAATCGGAAAATTGTCTATTATCCACTCCTTCGATATTCGATTCTTCAGTATAAAGGAAGATAAGGATTGTATGAAGAAATAACCATCAGTTTTCCTGCTCGAGCTGTAGTGTTCAGGTCGCGACGACGTATCGGTGGTTCGCTGAATAACGAAAGGCAAACGGAGGAAGAATGGGGAAAAGCAAAGAAAAGAACGGAACCAGCATGAACAGATGCAGGAAAAAGAGAGAAGGAAAGGCAAGCAGACTAGCAGCGAGCGAAGGTTGTATGCATTCTCTTCAATGCGCTCGTACACTATTGATCAGATCGCGGACTGTGAATTGAATTTTATATGAAGACAATGAAGTCGACGACACACAATATATTAGTGGTCCCACGGCAATATTTTGTCGGGCCGGGGGACATTTTTATAAGAAAAGGTTTTAGATCTCCGATTTAACAATTAAGAACACGCAAAATGTGAATACAACAACAGCAACAGCAACTACAACAAAAATTGCGAAAAAAGCGTAAAGTTAAAGTAAA